>NW_027357436.1:0-205 GCF_012295235.1 Primulina huaijiensis | reverse complement strand
TCAAACTGATCATTATGTCTTCCTTCAACAAGATCCCTATGTTTTTCAGAGAGTACTTCGATGACTAGAAAATAAGAATGCAGGCTCACTTAGCTGCACAAGATGATGACATGTGGTACGCTATCACTGACGGACCAATGAAGATTCTGAAAGCCAATGTAACAGTGGCTATTACTGAAGGGGCACCTCATCGTATAGAAAAGCC
>NW_027357435.1:0-667 GCF_012295235.1 Primulina huaijiensis | reverse complement strand
TCAAACTGTCTGAACGATAATTGCCAAGTACGCTGACACCAAAGAATAATTAAGTTATCTTATATAGAAAATATTTTTTACTCTATCATTTATTAATTTTATGATATAAATATCTAATTCGACTCATTTTATATAAAAATATTAATTTTTACGTCAAAATTAATATTTTTAATATTAGATATTACTCGAATCAACCTATCTCATGGATATAAACTTGTGAGACCGTCTAATAAAAGATATATCATAAATTCTGAATACCACTCTGTTTTAATAAATTAAATTAAATCTAATTACTGAATTAGGACTGAATAAAGTAACATTAGGTGGAGGATAAATAGACGGTGGAAGTGGGATTCTCAAGTTATTAAAGGCTTAAAACAAACGCAAACCCACCCATGTTACAGAATCTTTTTCTTCTGAACTTAAAACTTAATTAATTGAGTAGATCTTTTGTAAGACGGTCTCACGAATTTTTATCTGTGAAACGAGTCAACCCTACCATTATTCACAATAAAAAGTAATACTCTTAGCATAAAAATTAATACTTTTTCATGGATGACGTAAATAAGATATCTGTCTCACAAAATACGATCCGTGAAACCGTCTCACACAAATTTTTGCTTAATTAATTACTCCTATTATCCATACACTTTAAGAAACAAGTAAT
>NW_027357434.1:0-264 GCF_012295235.1 Primulina huaijiensis | reverse complement strand
TCTGGAATGAGTGATTTATAGGCTGGTCATGTAGGTTTAAGTCACAGTAAAAGTTGGGAGAAATTTGGTTAAGTTTTGAGTCGATTCGAGTTAAAACCGGGACTCCGGTCCAAGTTTTAAAACGAATGAATAAGTTTTGAAACAAGCTCGAGTTTACGTCTAAAAATATTTTTAATATGTTTTGGGATGTTTTAAGGAGTTTGGTAAGTTTCGGGTCGAATTTTAGAGGTCCAGGGATAAATCGGTCATTTTGGGTTTCTAGGG
>NW_027357433.1:0-496 GCF_012295235.1 Primulina huaijiensis | reverse complement strand
ATTCTGTTTTGGGGTTCAATATCATGGTTTAGTACGATTATTAAAAGAGGTCAAGTCTCGAGTGATCTAGAATGTCATAAGCTATTTATTTATTTCGGTGGCGAGCACGAATATCTACGTCTAAGCTATGAAAGATAAGTGTTTGAACTCATGTTAGTATGTGCAGCAGTGGCCCCAAGTGAGATCTAACGAATCCCTCAACGCCAAGTAAGTATGTTCGACGTGCAAAAAGAAAATATTTTTAAGTTTTTGAGGTATGCTAAATGTCTTGTGACCAAATTATGAACGAGTTTGGAAGTCGGTGAACGTGGCCGAGGACCTCTCCACCCCGGTAAAGTATGACCGGGTTTAGATCAGGATTGGAAAATGGTAAAGCATGACCAGGGACCAATCCACCCGTTAAAGCATGAACGGGGATCTCATGTATGTGGTAGTGGACTTTCCCTGCCACCCCAGTAATGTGGTTTAGTCTGATCAGGCACATTTATGTATGGGT
>NW_027357432.1:0-983 GCF_012295235.1 Primulina huaijiensis | reverse complement strand
TTTTGAGGGAACCATGAACCAAAACTTGAAAGGACACTTTGGTCATGTCTTAGACATGTTAAGGGAGAGTTCTAACCATGGCTATAGCCCCTAGGACAGCCAGGATTCGAACACCCCTTAAACAACTCAATGACAGAAAATCGTGACCCAATCTGTGGCTTGTGGGAAAACATTTGCTGTCATGCTTTTGTTTGAAAGGTTTGGACCCAAATCAGTGAAACAATAACTCCCTAACACACTCTAAAACATTCCTAGAAGTAGTCATGTGTGCCTGGTAACGAAGCAACACCCTGTAATCAACAAAACATCTCAAACCGTGAAGTTGGAAATCAAATGAGTTGAGAAAATCTGTGCAGATTTTTACTTGGGAACTTGCTGTCAATTTCGTGATTTTTGCTTGAATCATGGTTATATAATGGTTTAAAAATATCTATAGGACTTGATTGAAGAGAAAAGAAACAATATATACATGCCTGGAATTTGTTTTGACAAAAAAACAAATCAATATGAAGAATGCGAGCGGCGGAGCGGAGTTGAGTTTTCCTTCTTGTTTCAACTACTGTTATCACGTTCCTAAGCTGCTGGTTTCTGATGATTTTTTAGGGTGAGGGTGTAGGCTTGTTAGGCAATGAAGAGGAGTGTTATAGGAGGTGTGAAAGGTGTCATAATATGCATTTAGTTTGGGGGTTACAAGTGAATGAGTTGAAGGGTTTTGAATTGTTTCCTCCTTCCCTTGTTGCCGATTCTTTTCTCACTTTTGTAGCATGTTCTCTTTTATTTGCTAGCACATTGAATTGAGGAAGAATTAAGGTGTATTATTGTATTTGAATTTTATTACTAATTAAAGAATTAAAATGAGGGAATGAATTCACCTTGATGTCCATTTAGAAGTGTCTTGAATGGGGAGTTACCAAACTTTTGAAATGGTTTATGAGTGTACTAGATTGTTACTAATATTGCATGTACAATGTTGTTTAAATCTA
>NW_027357430.1:0-388 GCF_012295235.1 Primulina huaijiensis | reverse complement strand
TCATTTTGTTTTTGCAGATTCTAGTTCATTTCCCGTTTAAGTGGCGGATAATGGTATTCCGTGACTATCTAAGTCGATTTTTTCAGTTTTCCCAAAATAATTGAAATTAATAATATTAACCATCTGAGGCTTGGAATACAAATTGAATCTGATACGTGGCATTGTTTTACCAAATTTTTCCTTAGTGGCTTTCGCACACATAGAGGTTATTGGTTTCCAGCCTATATACCATATTCAAATTACTGAACTAATAAAAGGAGGTATTTAATTTCCAGAATAAGAATGAATATAAGGTTCTTCTATGGTAATTTTACAAAACATAAAAGGAATTACAAAAGATAAGCAGAGAAATTAAACAACAGAGGATTTCCCGAAGACAACTTCAGAA
>NW_027357429.1:0-850 GCF_012295235.1 Primulina huaijiensis | reverse complement strand
CATACCCTATATTCCAAGCCTAGGGAGTACGCATGAGAAAACTATTCACTAAATGAAAAAAAAAAAAAAGAAAAAATTTGGAGATGTAAGGTGTGGGGGAGCCAAAAAGGGATGAAATTCGATCCCAAGGCTAAATTGAAGGAGATGTAAGGTGTTGAGGAATGTCAGATAAAATTTCTGACAAACGCATAGTGAAAATGATCTACGTACTCCCGAGCTATCTGAACCACTTGAGCACTTCTGGCTATCAACTCCATAAATGTTGTTGTTCACACTATGAAACACTATCACTTTGTGTGTTTACTGGTTGGTCCCGAATAGAAACATAAATCAGGAGAGAGAAACTTGTGTTGAATTTTTGATTCGGCGACCCATATGATTTGCGAATTAGACTATCTGAAGCACAATCTAGTAAACTCCAAGACACACACACGAACACATCTTCTGAAAAATAAAAATGTGTTGTGTTTTGAAATGGGGGCTTATTAGTGCTGTGAGTGGACTAATTGGATGTTGTTCAAATACCCGTTGAGGCACGAGATGTCAGTTTGCTGTTTTGCCATCGTAGTTGTTTTTAATCTTTTTACTTTCTGTTTTGTTTCATGTCTTGGTTGTGGTGGGTAACCTATTTTGCTTGAGGGCAAGCAAAAGGTTAGTATGAGGGGGTTGATAGATGTGGTTTTTACGTGTTTTTATTGCATTAGTTTGTGTGTGTTTTATTGNCGTACATTTCATTTACATTTTGTTCGTTTTAGAGTAGGCATATGCATTTGATCATTTCTCACTTGTGCGTGACAAATTTGGGGGTAAAATGACCGGAAAACCAAAATCGGAGCAAAAGGTGCAAAAG
>NW_027357428.1:0-3211 GCF_012295235.1 Primulina huaijiensis | reverse complement strand
TTATTTACAAACTGATTTAGCTAACCAGATTGAATTTTCTGAATCTTTATCTTTTGATTGAAGCCATATGTATTTTGATTACAGTAGTTTTTATTTTCTTTTATATTTGTAGTTCCATAATTATTATTTAATGTTAGAATTGTGTTTAAAAAATTAAGAATTGTGAAAGTGGAAGAAGCCTATAGAATTGGAAATAACAAGGAAAAAAGTTTAAGAGTTAAAGTAGAAGAAGTTTAACTACTTGCCTTAAATTGAAAATGAAATATATGTTAATTTTAAAACCTAAGCAGAAGAAAACTATAAACAAGTTATTAGACATTTGAAATAGAGCATCCATATTGAATGCATGGCAACGACTCTAAGATCTTTATGCTTAAAAACATTATTGATGTTGATTGATTTATGAACTTGGTAACCTCAATTTATATATTAACTGTAATTTGATCCGTTAAACAATCGATAAGAACACCAAAGCTCGAGATTAATAAAATAAATTTGAAACCTATTGATAAGGAAATGATAGTAACTGGTATAAGGTTATTATATTTAACAATCAAATTGATAGATTTATGAAGTTGGTAACTTTATTTTTTTAAGATATGAAAACATGAACTTTAATTTAATTCATAAAACAACCGATTAGAATATTCCAATGAGAGACTAATAAAAGAAATTAAAATATATAAACAGAGTTTATTCGAACCTCATGCTGAAAAGAAAGTAAAGTTCAATATAAAATAAGTAGGAGAAACTTACGGAGAAATGATTGATGTAGTATAAGAAAAAAGAAGCAAATACATAGAATTAAATGAAAAGCCATTTTCATATATGTAGATTTGATAGAGTACAATCTAAAGCTCTTAATAGGTTTATACATATGTTTTACAACTAAACATTTTCTATACTACAAGATAACTGGTTTATTATTCATTTAAGGTACATATTGGTTTTAATGGATATCATTGATATCTAATTCTGTTTCAATACCAGTTGCATAGTCTAGTAGGAGAGAAAGCTTGGATTCCATCTTAAGTATTGTTAGTAAAATGACGGCTCATACTGGGTTAGAGTAAGATCTTCTTATTATGTATTCAACCTTTTTCTGAAATAGATAGGTGTAACGACATTGTTCGCAGTCGATATAAGTACAATAAAGATTGTTTTCCATTGGATTTGATTTACAAACTGAACTTGTAGTTAATAAAGGAAAAGTAATAAGTTGTTTGGAAATTCAGAAAAAGTAGTTCAGTTCAGATTAGCCCACTAAAAAATTACTGAAGTTGTGGCTTACTCTTGTTCAAAGGTCCTTGCACTCATAAAGAAAGTTTGCTTCACTAAAGCAGCCCTTGTTTGTTGTCTCCGGGGATAAAAGAACGTGAACACGGCGAAACACCAACCTCAAAAAAGTAGATCCACCTCATGTACTGATTTGTGCACTAAATGAAAATTATTGTGGACAAGACACTCTAAAGAAAAAACAGTTCTTATGATAATTATTTCTAGTGAACTGTATGTTTCTTTCATTTGGCCATGTTTAAATTCCTATTTTCTTGTATAACTCAATCGCAAAGTACCTTCGCAATCATATTGGTTTCCTGATAACAGATTGTCATATTCTGTTTCATCATTATTGCTTAAAAGTAAATTAGAAAATATTTTTGAAAAAACCAAGATAAATCATATTTTACAAGAAAAAATCCATGTAAGCTAGGGGTATAAGGTAATTAGACAACAAGAAGTACCAGAAAATGCTGATCCATTAGCTTACACAACCGCTCAGAAGTCTAGAAACACAAATAATCATAAATCAAAATATGGCAGAAAATTAATATTTGGGAAAAAATACCATAGCGACTGGTTTCAGTTATCATGGTCAAGATTGTTTTGTTAGAATTGCCTTGAAGTATATATATGAAAACCTAACAAATAAATGAAAATATATGAATCACTATTTTTATCTATTTCAGTAAGGCCCGAGAAACATAGAAAATGACTGTAATTCTTACCGCTCCGCTTTCGTTGCCAACAGCTAAGGTCAAGGTGATAGAAGAAAAGTCCAGTGCTGATATTACTGAACTTGCACCAGAAACTTGAATTCCTTCTAGCTGCTAGTAAAATGTGTTGTTGTTGTTAACAAGTATAATACTGTAAACTTGATCAATGAACTTTCTATCAATATATCAATACATAATGATCATAGATGCTGAACCAATACCATTAAGAAAGCATTGCGCTAACCTTCAATCGTAAAACAGAAACAAGTAACAGAACTGGAGAAGTGGCATCCCATGTTCGAATAGATTCATCTTGATATCCTCCTATATACATCTTCTGAAGCTTATTTGCAGCAGTAGACAGATGACAAGGAAACGCCACCAGTCAGAGACCACCGCGAATCCCTCCCGGTCAACATGTCATCCTCTTGTAGCTTGGCAGGGGAAAACTGTCTAATGGAACAAATAAATGGTCATTTAAACGAAATGAAGAAATAAATTGAATGTACAGCATATGATGGATTTCAGTACCTCTGAAAGTTCACAGAAGAAACTCCTATCTCTACCCATCAAATAAAGCTTTCCCACGGTCATATGTGGTTCCACAGTGGGTATTGCTGAATGATACTGAAATGCATAGACTGAATGATTATGTCCTGTCCCAGGCTTGAAGATAGACAAAGAAGCAAAATCGTAGAAATGCGGTTGTCCTGGATTGGTCAATATAAATAATGAAGTTGAGCTATAGTTGTCAGGTTCATGAGCCTTTGGTGTTATAATTACATCAGCAAATGATCCATGGGGCGTAAGGTCAGCACGCTCCACACACTTCAGTTGTACTAACCCAGCAGACCATTCAATATTGAGGATATGCATTAACAAGAAAGTTTCATAAAAAAGACATTATATGACTGCGAAGCTTCAAAACTCAACAAGTAAACACCGAGATATTAATAATAAATTTCACCCATATAAAAATAAGTTTCTGGCTTTAAGTTGAAGTCAAAACCAGTGTGAGATTATTTTTGAGAAACACTGGCAAACATCTCTATTAGAACCAGTATGAGCTGTGCCGTTATTTTCTTGAACCTCTTCAATTATGTGAGATATTTCATAATCTAAAACAGAACATTGAAAATCTAAAACATGGTGACAATGACTATCCAGTTTAATTTGTGCTTGTTCAGTGCATGTTAAATGCTAGAAAGTACACACAT
>NW_027357427.1:0-469 GCF_012295235.1 Primulina huaijiensis | reverse complement strand
ATGAAAAATCAGTTGGGATTGATCGAATAAGGTTTGATCGAGGGATTGAATTCATCGATCAAAATCTTTCACAATTTTTAGAAAATACAGGAATCAAGCATGAGCTCTCAGCAGCAAGAACACCTCAGCAAAATGGTGTAGCTGAGAGAAGAAATCGGACCCTTAAGGAATCTGCTAGAACAATGCTTGCTGATTCTGGTATTTCTCAAAATTTTTGGGCAGAAGCAGTAAACACTGCATGTTACACTCAGAACAGATCAATGATTAATAAGAATCATTTGAAAACACCATATGAGATCTGGCATGGATGAAAAAGTGTGGTTTCATATTTCAAAATATTCGGCTGCAGATGTTTTATTCTTGATAATGGCAAAAATCATTTAAAAGCCTTTGATGCTAAATCTGCAGAGAGAATATTTCTTAGTTATTCTTCAGTTAGTAAAGCTTATAGAGTCTTCAACAAAAGCAC
>NW_027357426.1:0-649 GCF_012295235.1 Primulina huaijiensis | reverse complement strand
ACCTAAAGACGAAGAAGGACACAGTAATCGACGAAATATTCCGAGGATTTGAAAATAAGCATAGATCTGAAGCCTTTTCGTGTAAATCTATCTTTTCCTGTTAAGCAAGAGGATTATTTAATAAATGTGTTATAGAATTTAATAAAAATAATATTTTTTTTCTTAAGAAATAACAATAGGTTTTAAATTAATCGATTATTCCTTCGACAAAGAATAAGTTAAAGACTTATAAGGTAATCAAACTAATTAATTTAATAAAATGTGTTATAGAATTTAACAAAAATAATATTTTTTTGTTAAGAAATAACAATAGGGTTTAAATTAATCTAACTATGTCGAATGGTTTAAACAACATAAATTAAATTCGGGAAAATTGTAATTTTATTAATTGAATTCATGTTTTAGATTTAAGTTATATAATAAATTGTGTAAATGCCAACCAATGGATGAACACAAATTAACCAAACACCCCCACCCCCCCCCCCCCCAACCCACCTCTCTAAGTGTATGATTGTCGTCACACAAAATCAAAAGAGACACCTGATATATTTCCAAAAATATCCTCGACCTCAATTATTATTATTATTTGTTTCAAAATGATTTTAACTGTTGTGAAAAAGTAAAAATTTATGGTAAAAAGTAAAAATCT
>NW_027357425.1:0-401 GCF_012295235.1 Primulina huaijiensis | reverse complement strand
CGGATGTTAAATTTGGGAGGGCTGCGGTGATTGATCAGTGGGGCACGAGGTGCCCATGCATGCATGCATGCAGGCAGGTAAATTTTCGAGGACGATGGAGAAAGTTCGGACCAGTTGGATGGTCATGTGGACGTGATTGAATGTGAGAATTGCCTCCAAATCAAATTGGGGACGGGGATGAATTTAAGACCAAAACTCAACTTTGATAAGTTAGAGAACGGAAACGAATTTATTTAATTTGTAAGAGTACATCCACGAAATTTCAATTATCAGATATATTTATTTTTATTGTTATATAAAAGTCTGAATAACACAATGAAATTTTATATAAGAAAGACCGCAAAAAAGAATACATGCAATTAACAGTACTCCAGTAAATTTACTGGAATGGGTTTAAAAGA
>NW_027357424.1:0-383 GCF_012295235.1 Primulina huaijiensis | reverse complement strand
TAGATTTGATTGATGTACTATAAATGTGTTCTAAAAAAAATCCATAAATTAATATGTTATAAAAAAAAGAAAAAGATTTGTTTGTGTTGGATAAGTTTCAAAGGTAGTCAAATGTATCCATTATATAAATGTTTATATATGTAGACATTTATGGTAGAATGTTTGGGAAAAAAAATTATGTCATTGTAAAACTTTGCAGTCACGTTAATAAAAAAAAGAAAAAAAAAGAGAGAAAAAAAGAGGATTTTATTCTTTGTAAATTTTCCTATTTTGTTTTCAATATTAGTTTATTTAATTATCTGCTTTACTAATTAGCCTTTTTCAATGAGAGTTAATGATCATTCCAACTCTATGAGTGTAAATCAGCTATCCATTAAATATTT
>NW_027357423.1:0-795 GCF_012295235.1 Primulina huaijiensis | reverse complement strand
ATCCCAATGACGATTAAGAAGATGATTAGCATCCGGGTCCCCACACTGACCATCTCGATCTTAGTTTTTCTGGAAATAAATGCAAACGAGGATTATAAAGTAAAACTTTTTGTGCAATTTCAAATGACTTTCTCATAATATTTTTATCATGAAAGGCTTTAGTTTTATCTTTATAAATCTTTGAATTTTCATATGCATCATTTCTTAATTCTTCTAGTTCATTTAATTGCAATTTTCTTAATTTAGATGCATCATCTAAATTAATATTAAATGCTTTAATTGCCCAATAAGCTTTATGTTCAAGTTCAACCGGTAAATGACAATGCTTACCAAAAACTAACCTATATGGTGACTGTTGGATCTCGGTTTTCTACGTGCCCAAACGCAGCGGAAGTTTAAAATTTTATTTTATTTTGAAAACAAAATAATTCTTTTGGACACTCATATGGTTTTTAGGAATTAAACATACATAGGATGTTTAAAAATTATACCTTTGTAAATTAAATTACTGGACTCCAACTAATCCGGTATAAAAGGATTAGCTCTTGTTGATTCCCTACGAACTTTCTTCGATGAAATCCTCCAATCAAGTCCACGACTAGATGGTTTATACCTCTTCCAATTTGCACTAGAAAATATGGAAGAAGTTTTGCGTAGGAGAGAAATTAATTGAGAGATGGCTCAAATTTTCCTTCAAAAGGTAGTGGCCAATTTTTCCCCTTTTGAAAGTGAAAGTCTCGAAAGACTTATGTTGTGGTAGGCTAGGGTTTTTTTAATTAACATGTGTTATTTATA
>NW_027357422.1:0-7660 GCF_012295235.1 Primulina huaijiensis | reverse complement strand
CAGGCCAAGTAATCAATCCAGCACCCTGGTCCGGCCCATGAATAACTTTCCGGATCCGACCCGAAAGCCCATGACCCGAAAACCGTGACCCAGACCCGCGATCCATCTTCTGCAACCCTTAAAAAAACGCCGCCACCGACGCCGCCGCTGGACTCGCCGGAGACTTGCGAAAGTGAAGATCTCCACCGCGCAGGTAACTGCAAAACCACCGAGACACCACATCCATTTCGAAATCGAAAATCGGTGCCCGATTTTTCCATATCCAGCGCATAAAAACGTGGTGATTTTCGCATCTCTTCCACACCGCTCCACCGTGAAGAACGACGCATGAGAAGGACCGCAAATCACCTTCGCATACATTCCTCATCCTCGAGGCCGTGTGCTTCCGATTACGCGATCCAGATTTGCCTTTTCATGGAAGTTTTCGGAAATTGCAGAACAGGTCCCTGACGATTTGAAGAAGATGCACTCTGGTCCCTGGAATCTTTTGGACGAAATTTCCGTCTAGTCCTTGTAGTTTTAATTGAATGGCATCCAGCCCTCCAGTTCTTTGATCAGAAACAAAAAGGCTCAAATTCGAAAAAAATATAACAAAATTGCACGAAAAATAACAAGGGGAAACATGGAGTCGTAATCCACCCCCTTGGTTACAGACTCGAAAATACGAAATACAATTTCACCAAAAACTAAGGCCATAAACTGTTCAAAAAATTAAATAAATCAATTCATTCAAACCACAATCACATAAATCTAACACCGCTTTAAACTAAAAATGCATAAATAATTAATTAATTCAAAATACGCAAAACAATATCGAAACCCGTGGCTCTGATACCATATGTTAGCCATGATCGAGAAGATCGGATCACAAAAATTAATTTCTTGTGATTTCAATCATCTCTTCCTTCACAGGATCGATTGTTCTACGTATTTAACATGAATTAATTAATTACAACACACAGAAATTAGAGATTACCCTTGAAGCGTGTTTCCGAGCTTCCTCTGCACTAGATCTACGCTCCAAACCTCCAAGCCTTCCCCGGTGTTCTCTCAAACTCTTAACGTAGGATTGTGTGTGGTCACTTGTTACAATATCACACACATATATAATATATTTGTGATATCTTGTAACGTAAAAGATAATGATGATATCTTTTAAAATATAAATTTAAATTGACAGAATATATTATACANTATATAGTAAGTACATTGATGAATTTTGGTGAATTATATTATATCTTACCATTTCAATTTAAAAACTTGATAACTTTAATTTTATTTTTGAACAAAAAACACTCGCTTCTCTGTTTTTTTACGAATTAAATGCATCGCATGTGTCACAACTTGTTAATCTTAATTATTATATATTTGTCGGTCTCATTATTAGCCCTAACTCCACCCAAATCCATTCCCTTTTTGGTGAAATTTTTTTTTTTTTGTGGTGAAAATAAACAATAATTCTTGAAGATAATGGTGGCGCGCAAGAATCTTAACTGCAATTTGTTGAATTTGGAACTTTTGAAAATCTAAAAAATGCCCGAAAAGTTAATTTCCACTAACGATCGATCGCATTAGTTGTTCTTAACTTGAAAATGCGTCTATTTTTGGGAAGATATTGTCCGTATGAGAACTGTACTCACAATATACTTTGCTTAAAAGGCCACAAAAAAAGTTTCAAACCACAAGATTAATGTACTTGAAATGTTTTTATAATAATATCAATTCATTCTTGAGGGAGGGGTTGTTATTTTATCAACAAATTGGATAATATTTTCTATAATATTAAAAGATCGCCTATATATTTTTTAAAATTGTATGATCGGACGTTTGTCGCTTTATCGATAATTATAAACTGTAGATTAACTCAAACCTCACCCAACATATCGAGTACTATATTAAATTATTCAAACTCGACAAAACTTGACTTGCACCATCCTGTTTCCAATCAAATTCTCAAATAATTGTATTTTGTGAATTAATGATTGATTTATATATATGTATAAAAAATAATTATTAATGCGAGTAGGTTTCATGTCAGACGGTCTCACGGATCTTTATTTGTGAGACGGGCCAACATTGCTTATATTTACAATAAAAAACAATAATTTTGGTATAAAAAATAATATTTTTTCACGATTTACCCAAATAGAAGATCTGTATAATAAAATTGATCAATAAAATCGTTTCATAAGAGTTTCTGTGTATCAATATAGACGGTCTAGTTTCGGCTTAGGAATTTTTTTTAAAAAATAGTTATATGGATATCACGCTTGTAACTAAATCAGATCATAATACTGATATTTTGTGTTGGCCCGAACTACTTGGAATGACCCATTTGTCAGATCTGGATACCCAACCCAAATAAATCACTCATTTCTAAACATTAAAAGAAAAGGAATTTTTTTAATACTATTTTAATGAAAATATAATTTTTATCTTTTAAAATATATTTCACTACACTTTAAGAAAAATTAGATTTAAAATTATTTATGAAAAAATTTGATTACATTTAATAAATTATTATATATTTTAAATTTATATCGCATAAAATTTTGGTTGTAAATTTGAATATTTTTTTTTTGAAAATATAAATTTGAATAATTTCTTTTATAACTTGTGAGCCGCTACTATTCGATGTATATTTGATAAATCCTCGAATTAACGTAATAACTAGTAAACCACATTAGTCAAGTAATTCATGATTTTGGATCAAACTATTGCGAAAATGTGTTTGCATTGGTAAATTTGAATAATTATACATCATATTGAAGTATTTTTAAATTTAATAGATTATTTTACTGAAGAATATTATACAGGAGACATCGGAAGCTAGCTATTCTTATTTAAAATTAGTTACTCTGCACATACGATGTATGTGTGTACAGTCTTTTTCATCATTATCGATGGACTAAAATGAAATTTGACAAATTATGGAGGGACTAAATTGATATTTGAATTTTTGAAATAAAAAAAAATTGATGTTTTTTTTAGATAATTACTATCTTTTCTTTCATTTTAATAAAATAGAATAGATGAACGAATTTACTGTTAGGTGCTTGTGCAATGTGCTATATCTTCGTGTTTTTCCAGAAAATGAAGGATGTAAGTGTAATTAAATAGCAATGCGATGGGTATGCGTATATATATAGAGACCGATTGGCTAATATTTTTCACTGGAAAGAAGAAAAAGAAAAGTGACACTTGTTGCATGCACAGCGACGAACGACACGCCCCCTGTTTTTCCTATTATTATGCTTTCTTTACTTCGGAGAACTGAAAAACCTTGATCGTAGTCTTTTTTTTTCTGTGAATTTGATGGATTCCGACAATATCATCAAAGTGCTGCCGATCAAGACGATATCCGGCGTAGAAACAGAGGAGGAATCGGCAGATCACGGTGGCGACGAGGAGTCCGACGGTGTTAACCCGGTCATTGCCCGCCACCAGAAGAACTACACAATCTTGAAGGTAAAAGACATCTTGGACCGTCAAAGTAACGATATTCTGTCGATTTCGAACGTTCTTCACGTTTCAAGATTTGAAGCCTGCTCTTTGATGTGTTATTACAACACGAAGAATGGTTTCCCGGCGAACAAAGGGTTCGTAAAACCGTGGGCAATCACATGACGTGTCAATCACCTTGCCGATTCTAGTTCTGTTGGTCGTGTCTTGGAGATTGGGATGAACACGGGAGTTCCCTATATGAGTGCAATCGGTATACTCAAGCTATGAGTGAAGTCTGAAGAAGTCAGGAGTCGGCCGGAATATAGTTAAAAAAAGATTTGGCAAGATATGCACAATACTATGAACGGTGGGCTTCTAATGATAAGTAAAAAACGTCAGCTTGGGTTGATCTAAATCTAGCAAGAAACGTGCATGTTCATAAATTTGCTCGAATACAAGGAGAGCCCGATGTTTAGCTAGTTTTCGTGACGGAGGCGTGGGAACAGAGAGTCGAATTCAGGAGAGTACTGTTGAAGTGGTCATATGCTTATGGATATTTCATTCTTGAAGACAGAAGCGGGAAAATGAAGTTATTCGAGCACTGGCAATGGGTGGTGGCAGAGAGATCACTGGAAAGGCTCAACCATTGTGCAGAGACGGAACAGATGGGAAAATACATCAGAGCCTCCGCCGGCCTATGCCGGATTTCGATGATTTTCGAAGCAAGATGGTGCATCTCACTGGAGTTACAAGGGAATTATTTGAGAATTTTGTCACAACATTGCAGAGCATGTTAGAGTAGATGTCCTGCAAGCCAACTGTTGGCTAGGGATTTTATTGACTCAGTTGTAATAAACAATCTTTATTTTAATATAATTCATTATTTCATGATTTGTTATTTCTTTATCTGTATACTCATGTGAACAACATAGATAAAAACCTTGATTATACTTTAATACAAATGAATCGTAATTCGATGTTGAAACTCATTTGTAAATACTGTATGATCTAAATTCGGCCCTAGTCGATTCAACCGCCTAAAACATGGATAAAGGTCGCTTGAGCTCGATACTAGCATCTGTGATGTTGTGTACCGCGTTTCTTGGTAAGGACATAGAGATGTCTAAACATACAGATGGGTAGTCATATGATGATTATACCGAACAACCCTCCCTCGGACTTTCCAAGTGGTTATCATTCATCGAGATGATAAGTCCGTTGTTATGAGTGTACACCATTAGTCCTTACGATCCGAGACAACACTGAGGCTCTATATGCTAGGGTTGTGATTTGACTCGTTTACCGGCTCCAGGAGAGTCATCAGGTGGCGAGGTTGGGTACAGTTGCGACACATATAGGAGCCACTGTATTGTAGTCGGGGATTCATCGCTCACCTACGGGTGTGAATATGCCGTGTGATCTGATGAAATAATAGTGCGTAGAATCTCTGGCCAGAGTATGAGATGTACGTTAGAGAAGGAGTTCTCCAATGGTACATGCGATGCCAATATTTATATGTATTACATAGTTATCAAATTATTATGCAACCCTCGATGAACCAATGATTGCATATTCGATCGGGATATATGAGATGAAGGGACCGTACTGTACGTTAATCATAATTGACTGGTTCTTGTAGACACTATCAATGATACCTAGGGAATCATGGGGCGATGCTACTAGACGCTCTTACCATGGTTCGATGGGTTTAATCAGAAATATGATTTATCACATTCTCATGATCAATTGTTGATACATATAATGGGGCAAATAAGGGTAAGCCCGCATAAAAGATTATATCCTGAATCACAAGGAGTTATGAACCCACGACTAGCTGTATCCCTGAACCATTGAGGGTCGCACAAGCACTGGATTGTTTGTTCCCGTTGAGAGAATAAATTCAAGGAGTTGAATTTATGATAATTAAATTTTGGGAGAATAAATTCAAAAGAGTTGAATTTATAAAATTTGAGAATTTAATTTATTAAACTCAAAATTTGAGTTTATTAAATATTAAATTTTTGGAGGTGATAAATTCAAGGAGTTGAATTTATAATTTAAATATTAAATTCAAATGTTGAATTTATAATGCATTTAATTTATTAAGTTCAAAAGTTGAGTTTATTAAATATTAAATTAAATATGATGAGAAGTATGTTTAATGGGCTTGTAGGAGTACAAATCCAACATACTAAATAATTAAAGTTCTTAATGGACATTGATTAATTAACTAAACTAGTTGGACTANATTTTTCTATATTTCATCACATCCAATAGGTGAGTGACACCTCATCAGTGCTGACATAGGTGTGCACGGTAGATGTGCAGATATCAATATATATATATAGCTTAGTTCATGCTTAAAAATACTTAACAAAAGGGTATGGTTACCCCCACTTGACCGTCTTGTACAAAGTAAAGTTTGGAGTCTTGACTCTCCAAACTTGACTCTCCAAACTTTACTTGGAAGATTTCAACCTTAAACAAATCATTTCCATCGTCATCAACTTACATATTATTTCCATTTCATTAAATAATAAAATACGCACAAAAATCATGAAAAAAAATTATGAGATACGAAATATACTAAAAAAATATTGTTAATTTATTATTATTATTTTAACCTTAGAAACTGCAGCTGTTACCTACGCTATGAGTAAATCCAAAAAATCAACGCAATAGTTTGTAAATCACGCTGATCGCTTAAATCATACTAAGCAAGTCTTGTGTGATAGACTTAAACTGGGAAGGCAAAGACAGAGAGAAATTGAACACCCGACCTCTTGGTAGATGTCTGTCATATCGTACCATCTCAACTACTTCTTTGGAGGCATTGTACTACCCGCACATCATTTTTTAATTTTATGAGGGAACTTTTAAAAAGGCCTTCTATAAATACCTATAAGAAATTTGGCCTTAAATTGAGTTAATTTTGTAAATAACCTTTGATTATGTTTAGTTCAAATGATATCCTTCTGAATATTTTTACACTAACATGAAGATATTAAATTGAGGTAAAACGATAATATAATTATGAAACTACTACATATTTTATTATATATTTTTTGTTTCATTTGTGCAATACTTGCATATTAGTTTTTATATTAAATTTTTTTATTTTATTTTATTTATATTAATAGTAAAACTTTAATAAAATAAAAAATGTTTATTTTAAATTGATGCATTGTTCTAAAAGGCGTCTCCTGAGACCGAACTTTGGCCTAAGTCCTAAGTGGTCTCATCCACTTTCCTCTTGTCAGTGGTTCGAGTTCGAGTCCTCCCCACCTAGGCATGTTAATGGGTCCGGGTTTTACCCAGACCCGCAATGGACCCGCGTGTATGGGGTGGGTTTGGGCATACTAAATGAGTCATGGGGCGGGTCTCGGGTCTAATTTTTCAGACCCGTCCGGATATGGGGCGGGTCATGGGTCCTATAAAACCCGCCCCATACCCACCCCATATAAGTGGATATAAATAGTCTAGGGTTTTATTTTTATTAATTTTCATTTTTTTAGTAGCTCACATCAACCATAACGGTCTTAGTTATTCATATGTCAACTGTTGCATTTAAATCTACTTTTAGCAATAGTGGAAGAATAGTTGGTTCTCATCTTTGTAGACTTAATCCAACTACTTTGGAGGCATTGATGTGCACACGAAAATGGTTGTGAGGTGAGGTGAAAGGTAAATAAATCACATTTTTATTTTGTTATTGTACTTTCATTTTAATTTTTTTTACTGTACTTTCTCTTTTTAAATTACATTTTTTTACAATTTGAAATTACAGTTTTATTTTTTCAATATACTTTATCTATTTAATTTTGTAGTTAATTCTTCAAGTAGTTCACCAACTTGTATCACCATTCTAGATGAAGAGGAAAATGATCCCGAAGAACGTGTCTGAAATATTGCATATTCGCTGATTTTATATCGATCTGTTTAAATTATGTTATGACTTATTTTTGGGGATGTCAAGATTTTTTTGGAGTGCTAGTAAATCTTTTTTTATGCAATTCTTTATGTCGTGAAAATACTTTGTTTGTTATTATTAAGTGTGGTCGAAAACATGAATTAATTTTCCACAATGTTGTGTTTAGAGACTTGTCTGTTTTTTAATTCAGTCATGTGAGAAGAAAGATTACTTTTTTATTTTAAAAAAATTCGGGTCTTGCGGGGCTCACGGGTCTACCCGGCCCCGTTTCGTATTCGAGGTGGG
>NW_027357421.1:0-465 GCF_012295235.1 Primulina huaijiensis | reverse complement strand
TGCATCCACCGGGTTTTACAGAGTGCTCATTAAAGCCTAACCACTCAGTCGCAACATGTGGTTCCTGATGTAGATCTCTTCAACAACACTTAGCACGATCATGTATCATTTCCTAGCTCAGAATGTATAGTAAAGAAGTTTAATTTTGAAATTAATACATGAGAGGGGCAGTAAACTATAATGCTCGAGATTTTAGTACTGTAATAAGACATTGATTAATTGACAGAATTGAGATTTCAGGAGCTAAAATAAGACGTGAAAGGAGAAGCCGGGAGTCGGTGTATTATAAGCCAAGATGTTGGACAGAACATCTGGCGCCCGAGCGGTAGGAAAAGACCGCCCGAGCGCCAATGCATCACAAGATTTAAATTTGGACAGGAAGTCTGGCGCCCGAGCGGTAGTTTTTGACCGCCCGAGCTTCGATGTTGAACAAGAAGAATACTTGGACAGAAGGTTCGGCGCCCG
>NW_027357420.1:0-351 GCF_012295235.1 Primulina huaijiensis | reverse complement strand
CTTGCATTTGGTAAAAAACCAGACATTTCTCATCTGAGAATTTTTTGATGAATGCTATATGTGCCTATTGTACCACCGCAACGAAAGAAAATGGGACCTCAAAGAAAGATTGGAATTTATATCGGTTATGATAGTCCATCAATCATTCGATATCTTGAACCTCAGACAGGCGACGTGTTCACATCACGTTTTGCTGATTGTCATTTTAATGATGAAATCTTCCCAATGTTAGGGGGAGACAAGAAATATACCGAAAAAAATTACATAGTATGTATCATCATTGTTACATCTGGATCCAAGAACATGACAATGTGAAAAAGATGTACAGCAAATTGTGCACTTGCAGAGAAT
>NW_027357419.1:0-423 GCF_012295235.1 Primulina huaijiensis | reverse complement strand
AATCTTGTGTCTAGGCTAGGAAGCTCATGCGTAGAGGGTGCCAAGAGTTTTTAGTGACTTTTGCATCTGTTCCCGAGACACCCAGACAGTCAGCCTCCTATGTCCCAATTGTTAAGGACTTTCTAGACGTTTTTCCTGATGACGTCTCTGGTATGCTACCTCTGCGAGAAGTGGAGTTTTCTATTGAGCTTATGCCAGGTACCGCACCGATCTCAAAAGCACCGTACCGATTAGCACCGACAGAGATGGCAGAACTCAAGAAGAAAATTCAGAAACTTCTTGACAAAGAATTCATTCGCCCGAGTTTTTCGCCATGGTGCGCGCCAGTCTTATTTGTGAAGAAGAAGGATGGTTTGATGAGGATCTGCATTGATTACTGGGAATTGAACAGAGTTACAGTGAAGAACAAATACCCACTTCTGA
>NW_027357418.1:0-719 GCF_012295235.1 Primulina huaijiensis | reverse complement strand
ATTTCACTAGATCAGTTCATAGACCAGTTGCTGGTCAGTTTGAAGCACCCGTTCAGAACATCAGTTAGGAGAAATCAGTTGCAGATCACGACAAGCTTACTTAATGGATTACAGCTGTGCGCAAATGTACAAAAGCAATTGTACTATCACAGTACAATCATGAACGTTGCATCAGAAGCTTAAAGCCAAAAGTTCCGCAATGGATTCCACCGAACAAATTCAAAATGCAACATATACAATAATTGAGTCTCACTGTACGATCAAGCTTCGCGCCTATAAATAAAAGATCAGTGAAGACTCAGTAACAAAGATACATACACAGTGTGGCTAAAAGAGAGAACACAAAAAGAAGAGAGCGCACGCATATTGCATATATGCTTTGAAGAAGCAATCAGCCCAGTAGAGGGAACACTTCAAAGTTATATCAGCTTAGATTAGAAGCTTATTTCCCTCAGTGTGTGAGAACACTTTCGAGGAGTGTTCATTGTTCAGTTCTCACACACACGCACACACCACCACCACCCAAACTACAATCTTCCACAAAGACATTAAACTTGTGTATGTATTCTTTGACACATAGACGTTAAACAAGTGTTGGCTGGAAGGTGCTGCCTTCAGTCTAGAATAGGAGTTCAGTTAGGCAGTGGATAAGTCCTAAGCTGTGTAGGATTTGAACAAGGTGTTGTATAAATCTAAGTCTTCTAGTGTATCCTACCCGT
>NW_027357417.1:0-406 GCF_012295235.1 Primulina huaijiensis | reverse complement strand
AGAATTCCTTAAAATGATTAAGGATCCAATATTAAAATCTACTATTATAGATCAAATAGAAAACACTGCTTCAACAAGTAGTGGAAATAATATAATTGTTAAACAAGAACAAGCTTATACTTTGCAAGAAGTAAAAAATCTTTTACAACAAAAATATAGTAAACAGAATCCTGTTATTATACAAGATTTGGTAAAAGAGATTAATAATCTTAAAGAACAAATAAAATTTTACATCAGAATAATACTCATTTGAGTTATCGTATCTCTGTTATTGAAAATAACAAAGAAGAATCTGACATTATTGATAATAATCAAAATATTTCATTTAATGATGATAATCATTTATCTGTTTTGAGTATCGTATCTCAAAAATGGTATACGAATATTACTTTGTTAATTGATAATT
>NW_027357416.1:0-367 GCF_012295235.1 Primulina huaijiensis | reverse complement strand
TGTCCTAGGCGTTTGCTTGGGTTGTGGTTGGCTTTTAGCCCTTAGTCATGGTCCAACCCATGCCTTACGATGTTGGTAAGAGTCTTTGGGCGGTGGTTCAAGCCATTGGTCATTAAATTTTAGAGTTTACACCACAAACACACAAGTTGCTACTGCTGTAATTTGACAGCAACCTGCAGTTCGGTTTTGGTGCTTGTGTGAGTTCTGGGTTGGCTTTCAGCCCATGGCCTTGGACTGGACAGTATCTTAATGAGTTAGGAAAGCCATGTTTTTGGCCGTTTGTGATTTTGTTGAGTTTAGAGGTCGTACGAGAATTTACGACGAAAGGTGCCAAAATGACTCTCGAAGGAGTGTTTTATGTTTTTGG
>NW_027357415.1:0-608 GCF_012295235.1 Primulina huaijiensis | reverse complement strand
CAAGGCACGTTCCCAAACTGGATATGTATTTACTCGTGGAGACACAATAATTTCTTGGCGTTCACAGAAACAACCACTCGTAACAAATTCATCAAATCATGCCGAGATTATTGCACTACATGAAGCAAGCCGTGAATATGTGTGGTTAAAATCAATGACCCAACATATCCAAATCTCCTGCAGATTATCATTTGACCAGAAGCCTGTGATACTATATGAAGATAATGCTGCATGTGTTGCTCAAATGAAAGAAGGATACATAAAAAGCGACAGAACTAGACATATTTCTCCTAAGTTCTTCGCATTCACCAAGGAGTTTGAGAAGAATAAATATATTAATGTTCGTTACATTCAATCAAGTAAAAACTCATCAGATCTCTTCACAAAGACACTTCCTACGACAATATTCAGAAATCACATATATAATATTGGGATGCGCAATCTACAAAATCTGTGAAGAATTTTTCATGTCAACATGAGGGGAAGTTTACGTGACTGCACTCTTTTTCCCTTACTATGGTTTTTATCCCAATGAGTTTTTCCTAGTAAGGTTTTTAACGATACAGTATACAAACACGTAATGAAGACAATCATTATGATCATCATCA
>NW_027357414.1:0-367 GCF_012295235.1 Primulina huaijiensis | reverse complement strand
CTATATGTTTCGACAGAACACCCAACCTTGCCACCTAATGACTCCATGAGAGTCGGTAAAAAAGTCAAAGTGCAACGCTAGCATATAGAGTCTCAATATTGTCCTGGGTCAAAAGGACTAATGGTGTACAACTATAAAATAGGACGTTTCCACTAGATAAGTGAGAACCACTTGGAAAGTTCTTTATTGAGGGTTGTTCAGTGCACTCTACGAGGAGCACCTATTTGCATGCTCGGACATCACAATGTCCCCTACCAATGAAACATGGTACTCACATCGCAGATACTAGTCTCAAACTTGAGCGACCTATATCCTTCTTAGTGGCGGCTAAATCGATTAGGAACTGTTTAGAATATACAGTATTCCA
>NW_027357413.1:0-388 GCF_012295235.1 Primulina huaijiensis | reverse complement strand
TGGATGGGTTTTAATTTCTTGGGACGATGGGTTTTAATTTCTTGGGACGATGGGTTTTATTTGGGGGTTGGATAGCGTATAACTGCAATTTGCCAACTGGAAATTTGTTAATAAAATTCAAATGGGTTTTTGGGGTTTGTAACTGAAAATTTTCTTGTCAATTGAAGTAACAAAAAATTAAAATATCTCTGGGAATGATATATTCATCCCATAAAATCAAGCGGTCATAAGCTTTTCCGCATAAAATATTTTTAAGGCTGAGCTCTGATATTTATTTTCCGGTGATTTTAATCATCTGCTTTATCTTTCAATTGTAACGTTATGAATTACTGTAATTGTAAATGACCAGCCTACTTGTGAAATTGTCTGCTTTGACCCATGGTCTCAC
>NW_027357412.1:0-523 GCF_012295235.1 Primulina huaijiensis | reverse complement strand
ACATCAATCATTTGCATTTTCATATATGTATTTTTTGATTCTTTTTTTGGACAACTTTTTTATATATAATAATTTTGATGCTGAAAATCTTTATGTGTAATAATTTAATTATCCTCAATATTCATTTTTGTGTTGTTATCGTCTTCTATTATTTATATTTAAATATTGTTACAATTGAGACAATTGATGATCATCTTTTTTCTTTTTATTTTCTTGTTATTCGGAATCTACTGATATCTTTTTGCATTCTATGTTTCGTTGTTTAAATTTTTTCTTTTATTTTTAATGTGTTCAATTATAAATTATTTAAATCGTTTTGCCTATTTTGAGAAGAAACGTATATTCTTCTCTATTTGATGCCTCTACAGGTCTCCACACAAATTAAGTTTTTTCGGAAATTTTTTTCGTTTAATCTACAAGCAAATAAAACCAAAGAATTTTGTTATTTCAGTCTTCTACAAATTAAGTTTTTTTTTAATAAAAAATCTTTTAACTTAATTTACAAGCAAATAAAACCAATGAA
>NW_027357411.1:0-716 GCF_012295235.1 Primulina huaijiensis | reverse complement strand
TCACATGTCTTATCCGCTCCCGATCGAGATCGAGATGATTGGAGCCGAAAATCATCGGTAAAAAAAAAAAAAGAATCAAAAATAGAAAAAAATAAATGTGGGTGCAACACGAGGACTTTCCTGAGGGTCACCCATCCTAGTACTGCTCTCGTCCAAGCACGCTTAACTTCGGAGTTCTGATGGGATCCGGTGCATTAGTGCTGGTATGATCGCAGCCCACATTTAGAGGGCTGTTTATTCTTATATCCCTCGAGCACGTGTGGACCAGGAGGAGGGAGACAACGCGCGGCACTGCTCTTGCCCCATCAGAACCCGAAGTTAAGCTTGCCTGCGCGAGGGCAGCACTAGGATGGGTGACCTCCCTTGTAAGTTCTCGTGTCGCGACCGTTTATGTGAATTATGACTAAAAATATAGAAATATTGTCTCCGGAGTAATCTGCAAGCCTTTCGTATAGAACCGGCTCAGAACGACAAAAATCGCTGAATGTTTCGAGAAAATATAATATAAAGAAAAAAATTAGGAGAAGAATAAGAAATTAGCGCAGCTAAAGCCGTTACTATGCCAGAGTTACGAGAAAATGGAACCAGAATCGAATTGCGACCTTCGTAGTACGATTTCTCGGGGAAACAGAAGCTTACCGAAAGCGGAAAATCGCAAATTAGAGGGTCCTAGAGAAGGAATTCGGCTAAAATCTCGCCGGCTCATTGCGGAGAAA
>NW_027357410.1:0-1213 GCF_012295235.1 Primulina huaijiensis | reverse complement strand
ATAACCAGGTTGTGTACTTTTCGTTTTGGTAATTTCAAGTGAATTTCATTAGGACGGGGGAGCCAAGTTCTGAATCACGAGGAGATCTCCATGGCTTAGGTGTTAACATTGTGCTGGCCCCCTTTCGAAAGAGATGGTAAGTCACCAAAAACCCTTTTGATTACCCAACGAATTATCCTCAAAACTAAAATCCCAATTATGAATTCCAAAAGAGACCAATGAGTGGACTGTTTCACCACTCATCGGGGACAGCTTTTCCATTGTGTGGATCGCCGATTTTGAATATTTTTCCTACTGCGCTCTATTTTTTAATAAGACTTGTGATCTTTTATCTTTCTTACTTGTCGCATTAGATAAGATCAGCCATTGGAGGCACGGCAGGAGCTTTTTATGGTTTCAACCACGGTATGAATGATGTTATATCATTTCGTATGATTGGTTAGTATGTTCTGGGTCAAGACACATAATTTGATTTGAATTATTGATTTTTCTGCATTGACTGATTTGTTTTAACTATGTTGATTGGTGTAATTATTTTTTTTGTATGTGATTGGATTTATTGTTAATTTGGGATTGTGTGTATCATACCATATGATAAAATTTCTTCGGTTCTTTACGAACTCTTGCAATTTTAATGGAGATTTTGTGTTTAGATTCTCTAATGTCAATCCTTCTACAGTTATTCCATTTGTTAGGAGGTGGATGAAAGGACCTATGTGGTTACATTTCCTCATTGGTGTAAGTCTTTTGTTGTTGTTGTAGAAGTTGGTGTTGTAACAGTTTGTTTTGGAACTTCTTTTCTCTTGGTATGGTGATGGTGGGTTGAGGATTACCATCATTATACTCAACCGTGGCATTTTTCTTTGCTGCTTAATGATATGCATTCTATGTTTATGTAAGGACAAGTAATATTAATTGNTTATGATATGCATTCTATGCTTATGTAAGGACAAGTAATATTAATTTATGTTTTTAGTTATAAGTACTTGGACATTTGGTGATATTGGGTACCCTCAGGCATCGACAATATACAATTTTTTTCAGTCTCAGATTGACTCTTGTGGTAGAAGTGACTGTACCATCATTATACTCAACCGTGGCATTTTTCTATGCTGCTTTAAACATGTCCACTACGCTTTTATTCTCTGATGATCAATCAGAAATTGCCAGTTGTAATCAAGGATACATGGTGTAATGTTACTGTTTCCACTTC
>NW_027357409.1:0-514 GCF_012295235.1 Primulina huaijiensis | reverse complement strand
CACACATAATCAAAACAACTCATACAACAACAAATCATATCATCGCGACATGCACCGGTATATAGATACATAAACATATATACTGGGAAAGACCACTAAACCTCAACTCAAACTGTGACTCCCTCCAGAAGTACCATCTTCGGTCTCCTGATATCCTAGAGTACCTGTCATTGTCCACATACAAAGACAACAACAGCCCCATCTAGGGTGAGCAAAGCTCAGTCTGAAGCAACCACAATATATACCACAGATATCTAAACAATGATATATGATATGCAATGCATGTATGTCGTGGAGGTATCAGGTCAAATGCCCATCCACTGAGCACATGTCAGAATCAATCGAATCGCTATCAAATCAATGCTCGAGCTGGCACACCGGCCTCAATAAGGTATACTCGTATGATAACGTCGACGAAACGCCATCAAATCCCAAATCTCATATCCAATCATCGGGGCCACAAATGTAGATGCTTTAAGGGTCATTTAATACCAAACATAGCATTGTGTTCACA
>NW_027357408.1:0-631 GCF_012295235.1 Primulina huaijiensis | reverse complement strand
TGATCTGATGAAATTATAGTGCGTGGAATCTCTGGCCAGAGTATGTGATGTACGTTAGAGAAGGAATTCTCCAACAGTACATGCGATGCCACTATTATAGTTATCACATAGTTATCGAATTAATATGCAACCCTCGATGAACCAATGGTTGCAGATTCAATCGGGATATATGAGATGAAGGGACCGTACTGTACGTTAATCATAATCGACTGGTTATTGCGGGCACTATCAGTGATACCTAGGGGATCATGGGACAATGCTACTAGATGCTCTTACCATGATCCGATGGGTGCAATCAGAAATGAGTTCTGAAATTCTTGATCAAGGTATTGATGAAAAGAATGGGGCTAACTAGGGTAAGCCAGAATGAAGGATTATGTCCTGAATCACAAGGAGTTGTGAACCCACGGCTAGTTGTATCCCTGAACCATTGAATGTCGCACAAGCACTGGATCGTTTGTTCCCGTTGAGATAATAAATTCAATGAGTTGAATTTATAAGAAATAAGTTTGATATGATCAATCGATAAGCTTATAAATAAATTTTATAAAAGCTTATAGAAATTTTGAGAGCATGACTGCTAAGGCAGTCAAAGGAGTACACCTGCTTTATTTAGACATTGTTGATCTCG
>NW_027357407.1:0-618 GCF_012295235.1 Primulina huaijiensis | reverse complement strand
AATAATTTTTCTGGTGTTAAATTCCATAATCTTAGATCCTGGTCTACCCATAGAGACCAGGATCTAAGATTATGGAATTTAACACCAGAAAAATTATTCTGAAAGTAAAATAATTTCAAATAACAATGGTTCCCTAGAGAAGGAAATCCACAAATATAGGAATTTAAATATGCAAGAAATAAATAAGATGGTTCCTCTATTGAGGAGATCCACAAATTGCAGAATAGCAGAAATTAAAATTCTTTAAGGCCGTGGTTCCTCCAGTTTCTGATGTATATAAATCTTTAAGGGATCTATATACAGAGCATACTTTTGCAAAGAACTCCACAAATCCTAAAGAAGTAGGCGGTTTAACCGGCCATAGATATTGAACAGACATAAATATATATATACATTTAAGAATTTCAGAATTTAAAACAAGATTTCATTACTAACATTTGGAATCAAATAACTTTACATAAATGGAAGATACAAATTAAAAAGGGTTTCGGATTTTTGGGTAATGGTTAAAGGTTTTTAGAAGGTTAAAGGTTTCGGATTTCTGGGATTTCTGGGTAATGTTTAAAGGATTTTGATTTCTGGAATCTGGATCTGGAAATGAATGATTCGAGATAGAGA
>NW_027357406.1:0-1202 GCF_012295235.1 Primulina huaijiensis | reverse complement strand
GTATCAAGAAAGATAGACGTACTTCAAATCGCTTTAACCTCTGCTATTGAAAACATATCAAACTCTGCCAACTTTCTATCAACAGATGTTCGAAAATTATCCTTGAAGATGGAGCCGTTTGACAAAAAGGGGGAAGAAATCAAAGAGATTCTAGAACAACAGAAGAAATCTTCTCGTTGAAGAAAAATCTCTACAAATCTATCTCGTATTCGTGTGGATTATTATTCAGCTTTCAGATGATCAAGATCAACCTATTATTTTATCTACAATGCGTTCAAACGATCAGTTATTATTTACTTAGTTTTGTCAAACACCATAAAGGGGGAAATTGTTGGAAACGAAATTCCGGCGTTTGACAAAATATGAACCAAACTCTAAATTCTGGAGTTTGACAAACTGATCAACCAACTGATGCGCACAATTATATTCAGCAACTGGACTTAACAACTGAAATCAGCAGATCTAATAAAGAAAACTGATCAGTTGGAAACCGATCTTGATATGTTCAGCCGTATGCTTCTTTCAACTAAGCATGTCTCGGGAAAGAACATTCAACAGACAAAGAGACATAGCAGATTGCAACTGAATATGAAACGCCGCACTTCAATCAATACAGCTTAGAACAACGCATTTCGGCTAAAGCAATTAAGACGCCGCATTACAATAAATGAAGCAAACAATGCCCACGGAATGATGAAGTGGCAATCAACGGATACAAAGATTCAAATATATCTCAAGTTACCGTTGGAAGGGAAGCTTATAAATATGACAGAAGAACAGCTGAAAAAATACACATATCACTCTATTCAAAGCTTGCTGTTACTTTATCAAAATCTTAGCTCACCCTTACTTGATTTATTCGTAGCAGTCAAGGCTACGATTTGAGCTCACTAGCACTTTGTAATAATCGTTAAATTCGATAGTGCTAAGATCAGTTACGCACTGAGAACATTTTGTAATACTAAGAGTTTCAGCTTTTGGCAGTGATAAGTCCAAACTGAAGTGGGTCAGTACAAATCTTGTATTCGATCAAAGTCTTTTAGTGGAAATCCTATCCATGAGATAGAAGGGGTGACGTAGGAGTAATTGAAATCTCCGAACATCCAGAAACAATCTTTGTGTATTTTATTTCAGTTTTGTATTCTATCTTTCAGTAGGTTAATTTCCGCAACTACTTTAGTTTAACTGATTGTCATTGACCA
>NW_027357405.1:0-322 GCF_012295235.1 Primulina huaijiensis | reverse complement strand
TTTGGCCATGCCATCAGGGCCTGGTGATTTTGTCTTGTATACCGATGCTTCGAAGCTCAGTCTTGGCGCAATATTGATGCAGCATGGGAAGGTGATAGCATATGCTTCTCGTCAGTTGAAGACTCATGAGAAGAATTACCCTACCCATGATCTAGAGTTGGCAGCCGTTGTTTTTGCTTTGAAGATCTGGAGGCATTATTTGTACGGGGAGAAGTGCCAGATCTTTACCGACCATAAGAGCCTCAAGTACTTCTTTACGCAGAAAGAGCTGAATAGACGTCAGAGGCGATGGTTGGAGCTTGTGAAAGATTATGACTGTGAC
>NW_027357404.1:0-3070 GCF_012295235.1 Primulina huaijiensis | reverse complement strand
ACAATCATGGCTGACAAAGATGGTGTCGGATTAAACAAGCTACAATTCACAACCAAAATTCCAATATCTTTAGTTGTTACATTCGTATTCGCAAACAAACTATCCAGCGCACCAAACATTACCTGCTCCGCCTCCTCCCTCGCCGCCTGCATTGACGGCCGCGGTGGGAGAAAATGCATCGCCTCGGGAACATAAGTCTCATCGCCCAGCCCCGACCTTTCCAGAATCTTCCTCTGAAATTCAATCGAGGATTCATCGAAATCCCCCACTAAGCGCGAATGCTCCATGAAGCTCTGGGAAGGTGCCTTCAAACTATCCGGGCCACGGTAGCAGAAGTAGTCCACCAAGTAAACGGGTCTGGGTCTGGTCATGATGTACACAGTTGCCCCGAACACGAGAAACGCGGAGCAAATTATAACGGAAACCAGATTGTACTGAAGATGAAGCCATAAATGACGGACATCATTGGGGTTCATTTGCGAAGCTTCGATGATGACTAAAATCATTACAGGCACCAAGCAAAGAGTCAACAGATGAGAGATCAAGTAATGGTAACCGAGTTTAACGTACTTCAAGTTGACGCTCTGAAGAAAGTCCGGTAGGCTTCGGCTATGTTGTATCTGCACGCCGACGGCGGCTTCTTGGGGTTGACCGCCGCCTGCTCCTTCGTCCATGGCCGCGGAGTTGGTGATAAAAAAAATGGAAGAAAAAGTGGAGGAGAGAGGGAGCAGAACGGGCTTGTACTGATGGAGATTCCTGCGGTGCTGACAGTGTTGAATTTCATCGGACTTTTTATTTGCTCTGCGCTTCAGTTTCTTATAGGAAAAAGGTTTTTGGATTGCGTATCGTTTTGGAACAAATAATTTATTGTAATTTTTTCAAGTTTCATTGAAACTACTGCTCTTTATTCATTTTAAATTTTTTGTAACAAATTTAGACTTTAAAAATTATTTTTATAATAGGTTTAAGGGAATATAATTATTTAAAAATATAAAATAAATAAATATTTTATTAAGAAAATATAGTTAAATTTGAGATACATATTATTAAATTATATTTTTATCATATTTTTATTAAATGAAATATACTTGTTTTGTAATTTGAGTTGATAAAATTTTTTATTTATCAAAAAAATACATCTAATTTAATTTTAATTTTAATTTTGTTTTTCAATTTTTTTAGAATTTATAAATTTAGGTTATTATTCAAATGCTCGTAATTACTAATTTTAATAATTAATTATATATAATAACGCACATATCAGATACTCGTAGATAGTAAAACAAGGAGCGCCTTTTATACTTTAAAATTATTGGAAATAAAATCAACTACTACATCCTATTTCTCTTTTATTTCTATAAATTAAAGTAACAAACGTGTAAACAGGGGCGGAGCCACCCTTGGGTTAGGGTGGGTTCCAGCCCCACCTATTTTTTTTAAAAAAAATTAGTATTTAAAAATTTTAAATTATTTTCAGTCCCATATTAAAAATAGAACAAATTCATCAGTTTAATTTTTTTTTTTATTCTCATGTTTAAAAATTAAAAATAAGACAACTATCATAAATCATAATTAATTATTGTATATTGATTGGTTTATTGTCGTATATTCTAAAAATTATGCAACTTTGAGATAAAAATTCGACGACTCTAAAATTATGTTAAATATTTAGTTGTAATTATTTGAATTACAATAATATTGTCTTATGATGTATATGAATTTTGGAGTTTAAATTTTCACCATAAAAATCTATTGTTGCATATTTTTAAAATAATAATTAATTGGTTGAAATGTTTGATGATTATTGATGTGCAATTATTGTTGGGCTTGTTTTTTGATTTTTCTAGTTATAATAACCAAAAATTGAATAAGTATGAAATTTGAAAAATAATTCTTTATTGTAAATTTTTGGGAATATTGAATATTTCTAGCTAAATAACTCAAGGAATGGAAAAAAATAAAAACTGTCTAAGTTATTTTTAAACCAAAAAAATACATATCCACAAATAACGAGCAAACATCAATTACAATCTAATGGTGAACAAAATATCAGTTTCAACCAGAATAATAGATCGAAATGAATTAATTTGAAATTTTGGTTAGGTGTTGAGGTGCAATAATTGTCCCTATTAGGTAGAGTGATCGAACTATGGCGTTTGAGCTGCTGTACGATTCAAAATATTTGAGTTGCACCATTACCACCAGCTATAACTTTTGGTAAATCGACAAGCGTTTGGTCCTACATTTGGAAGTTCGGTTTAAATTTTTGAAAATATCGATTAGTTCCGTTCGATTTCAATTTTAAATTAAAACTTCGGTTAACATAACAAATTGAACTTTTATAAATAAAATTAATATTATTAAATTTTCTAATAAAGTTTATAAAGATTTAAATATTGCAATTTCTAATAAAATTTGTTGGACAATAGAACTATACTTAAAAAAATTTTATAATAAATAAAATTTAAATTTATTTAATCTAATTTTTATATTGGACTTTTTTATTTAAAACATGATTATTTTAAAAAAAATTATAAAATTTCGGTTAATTGTGTTACTGACCGAAATAATTGATTTTTTCGATTTGATTTATTAGATATTCATAATAAAGTTTGTCGAAAAAAAATTTCAGTTAATCGATTTTAGAAAATTCGGTTCGATTTTAATCGAACCTATTACTGTCTAATACAGGATGGAGCCAGCCCCAGGTACTCATGAATCCTGACTCCGCCCCTGCGTGTAAACATTATATATATATTAGAAAATAATAAATGGGAAAGGTTCATAAATAACCCTACAACATTTATCTATACTAATATATTGATACACGCGTTACGCATTTATATAATATTTTTTATAAATAATTTGATTTATATTTACATGAGAATCAAAATGTAATTATAAGAAATAGTGAAGGATTACACTGCAATTTTGATAGAAAACAATTTTAGTGAATTTGATCATAATAGATGGACANGCAATTTCTAATAAAATTTGTTGGACAATAGAACTATACTTAAAAAAATTTTATAATAAATAAAATTTAAATTTATTTAATCTAATTTTTATA
>NW_027357403.1:0-1219 GCF_012295235.1 Primulina huaijiensis | reverse complement strand
ACACCTACCTGCATAAATTTTTCTTAGAACATTTTCAGAAATAGAAGGAAAATATTTACAAGTTTTTGAGAGAATTTCATCAATTTTGAAAAGAAAAGAAATGATTTTTTTTTGTATCAGCAATTGTGGGAAATTGATTAAACCGACTATGAGAGCCACTGAGTACCGTTATCCGCCATTTAACCGGGAAAATTAAAAAATTAAGGAAACCTGAAATAAAAACAAACAAAATTAATTGAAATACAAAAAATCAAGGATCGGAAAGGGAAATAAATTCTTCTTTAAAGATTTCATTTTCTAAAAATGGTTTAAGCCTTTGTCCATTTACTTAAAAAAAAATCATCATTTTTAGGATTTTCAATGTCCACAGCTCCATAAGGATACACATGTTTTACAACATATGGATCTGTCCATATTGATCGTAATTTTCCTAGGAATATGTGAAGTCGCGAATTATAAAGCAAAACTTTTTTACCAATCTCAAAAGATTTTTTAAGAATTGTTTTATCATAAAATGATTTGATTTTTGCTTTATAAATCCTTGAATTCTCTTACGCGTCATTTTTGAGTTCATCAAGTTCATTAAGTTGCAATTCGCGCAATTTGTTGGCATCATCCATGCTTGAATTAAAAGTTTTGATCGCCCAATAAGCTTTATGTTCCAATTCCACATGCAAATGACAATGTTTTCCGTAAACCAACCTATACGGAGACATATTCAATGATGTTTTAAAAGCTGTTCGATATGCCCAAAGTGCATCATTAAGTCGCAGAGACCAATCTTTTCTATTTGGGTTAACAGTTTTTTCCAAAATTTGCTTTATCTCCCTATTAGCTAATTCAACTTGTCCATTTGTTTGAGAATAATAAGGAGTAGTTACTTTGTGAGTAATACCATATTTTTTCATCAACGAAGCAAATGATTTATTAACAAAGTGAGTTCCCCCATCACTTATCATGGCTCGAGGAATTCCAAATCTACTAAAAATATTTTCTTTTAAAAATTTGTTGACGATTTTATGATCATTTGTTCGACATGGAATTGCCTCCATCCATTTGGAAACAAAATCAACTGCAACTAAAATATACAAGTATCCAAACGAAGGTGGAAAAGGTCCCATAAAATCAATTCCCCAACAGTCAAAGATTTCAATTTCAATGATAGGATTCAACTGCATCATGTTTCTTTTTGAAATCGCACCCAATTTTGAAAATTTTC
>NW_027357402.1:3783-5300 GCF_012295235.1 Primulina huaijiensis | reverse complement strand
AGATACAAACAATAAACATGATTTTATTTTAAAATAATATATTTAATTTTTTTTAAAATTTTTTTTTTAAATTTTTTTTTATAAGTTTGTTCTCCCCCCAATCAGAATATTACATTGTCCCTAATGTCAAAATAACTATTAATAAAGAGTACATAATGAAAGAGATATCACATGGAATTTTATTGAATATAACAAACTGAAACAAACGCAAATCAATCCACGACTTTTGAATCAACGATCCAACTTCCTTTTCTTACTGCTTGATTGCGACCAATTGATCTTTGTTATCATCGGATCAGGCTTATGAACAAAAGCTTCCAAATTATCAATTAATTGGTCGGCAGTCGAAGCAGAGATGAGCATTCTTCGTGAATTTTCTGAAATGAAATTCCGTTCCACAGCTTTATCAAGAAATGTCAACAAACTGTCATAATAATTATCGATATTCAACAAGCCCACAGGTTTATTATGGATATTAAGTTGTGCCCAAGAAACAGTGTGAAAAATTTCTTCTAATGTACCAAAACCACTTGGTAGTGCGATAAAAGCATCAGAATTTTCAATCATTTTTGTGATTCTTTCATACATAGAAGAAACTTTTAATTGCTCACCAATCGTAACACCTGTAATATTTCCTTCAGCTAAAGCTGTAGGAATAATACCCAAAACCTGACTACCTCCAAGGTGAGCAGATGTTGAAACAGATCTCATTAACCCAATATTACCTCCCCCATATACCAAGTGAATTTTTCTCTCAGCCAATATCTTTCCAAGATTATTCGCTGCTTCTACAAACACTTCATTTTTTCCAGGACTCGACCCACAAAATACACAAATATTTTTCAATGATTGTGCAGAGGTTCCAGCCATGTTTTTTTTACTTTCTTTTTTTTTTCTGCGAAAATAGAGTGAAAGATGAGAGATTTTATAGGAGTAATATGTTATCAGGACAAAACTATGGGTCACAGTTGTAAACAGAATAAACAGTAAAAACAATAATGACACACATGCATGTAAACAGTAGTGTGATTGTGGCTCACAATTTTCCTCTGGTTTTACGTCCATAAACGGCTTCAACGCCTTCTATGAGTCGAGGATATGCTTCCCATCCAATTTTCTTATAAATTGGCAAACATGGTCTTTTTTAGTCGGATTCCCAAGACTATGACGCTCATCTTGGAATTGTTTCCATAAACGGAGAAGTTCAATATGCACATGTCCACTAGAATGCGTCTCGAGAGTCAATAAGATGTTATCTAAATACTCCTTACTCAGCCCATTCTTAATGAAACCAATTTTATCTTCTCTGTTATTGGAAACACATCCCAAAGATCTGCATCGTTTGTCACAAGTCCATCTTGCATACTTATGACAAACCCCTAAACTTTTGGCCCTTCGTTTTTTCGCATAAGTGCTTTTTCCTAATCCAGGCAAATACCGAATGAGCAATGATTGTGGAACTTCTCCTCCTAATCGGACCTTAGCTTCTATTACAAGACGAATATCTTCTGGAATTC
>NW_027357402.1:0-518 GCF_012295235.1 Primulina huaijiensis | reverse complement strand
TGGTAACGAGTGATACCTGATAAAATCATCAAGATCAATTTCAATATTTTCTTTAACAGTTTCAATGGAACAAATATCTAATTGATCAAGAGTACTCCCTTCTTGAATGTTTTCTTCCACAAGAGTTTCAATAAGATTTTCATCTTCACTTTCATCTCTTTTGTCATGTGGTTGCTTACAAAGATTAAACACATTAAGCTCCAATGTCATGTTACCAAATGACAACTTCATTATTCCATTCCTGCAATTTATAAGAGCATTAGAAGTTGCTAAAAATGGACTACCTAAAATTACAGGAATTGCATTACAAGCTTCGATAGGTTGTGTATCTAAAACTATGAAATCGATAGGATATACAAAGTTATCAACTTGGACCAACACGTCTTCTACCATACCTCTTGGCACTTTAACAGATCTATCAGCAAGTAAAAGTGTTACCGAAGTAGGTTTTAACTCGCCTAGATTGAGTTCGATCTTGATAAACTGAATATGGAAGTAAATTCACACTAGCTTCAAGG
>NW_027357401.1:0-250 GCF_012295235.1 Primulina huaijiensis | reverse complement strand
GTAGAACACAGCAACCCACCTCGAGCGGATAAGTCGATGGATGTACGTGGGGGATTCTCTTTCCTTGGGTACCCTATGACCAGATGATTTACTTGATCTTGAGATTTATTGATAGCCCACAGCTTCTGATCATGCATTGCATTATATTGCATCTTTATGAATTTCATGTGAACTATTTGAAAATTTAATTCTCATATGTTATTGATTTATCATACTGGGTTTATACTCACCGGCATGTCGGCTACCTCTT
>NW_027357400.1:0-478 GCF_012295235.1 Primulina huaijiensis | reverse complement strand
TTGATCTCCTCATGTCGACAATGGTTCACAAGACCTAAGTACGACATCGGATTATCATAGACAGTAACCCGATTGAAAATCTCCTCAACTTTAATATATAGTACGATATATTATCTCAAGATAATTTTCTCCGTGGATTTAGATCATCATAATTCCACGATCGTCACATATTGAAAGTAATAAAATTAGTTGTTAAAATGATGGATTCACCTAATCATTTCTAAAAACTCTACAAATAAATCTTTTTAAAGTCAATTATCTAAAGAGTAAAAAGTATTTGGGCATACGAATTATTGGTTTATTGAAAAATTGGTATATTAACTGTTGTAAATGACCTAAATGATATATGATCTACCTAAAAAAAGAAGCAATTTTAACCCGTCCAAATATTTTTTTTATTGAATTCAACTAGATATACATTTTATTTTTCAGAATTATTTTATTGATTAAAATTATATTATAATTTTTAATATATTGA
>NW_027357399.1:0-5152 GCF_012295235.1 Primulina huaijiensis | reverse complement strand
TGGATTCTTTCTTAATGTCAGGTTGAGGTGGAATTATTCCTTTCCTTTTCCCTTGACTTTGGCTTGCTTATTAAATTTTCCTTGTATAGTCATAAAGACATTATCACTTGTTTCCATCAACAACCTTCCTTCCTCTTGAACACATTGTCATTAATTCATTAATTGACCATTTATCCTTATGTGTGTTGTAAGAAATTTTGAAGGGTCCATATTGCTGTGGAAGAGTGCATAAAATGTAGTGCACAAGAAAAGTCTCAGAAATTTTCACTTCAAGTGTCTTGAGCCGAGCCGCTATATCCCGCATTTTCATTATGTGCTCTCGCACGCCTCTCACACTGGTGAGCCTTAATGAAGAGAATTACATAATTAGGTTGCTTGCTAGTGCCTTATCTGAAGACTGAAATTGTTCATCAATAGCTTTCAGTAATTCTTTGACATTATTATGTTGGTCGACAGAACCACGCATGTCAGCAGAGATTTTGGTCTTTATGAACATTACGCAGAGTCGATTAGATCGCTCCCATTTTTCCATAAAGATCAACATCATCCGGAATGCTGTTTTCAGTAATAGCAGATGGTTCGTCTTTCCGTATCGCATAATCAATATCCATCCACCCTAATTGAAGAAGAATTCTTTCTTTCCTTATATTATATTTGTCTCCCTTTAGTTCGGGAATGTCACATTTCATATCAGAAAAACTCGCAGATTGCATAACTGCACAAAATATCATATGCTTAAAATTTTTAGACAATATCATGTTTTACCAATGTAATTCATGTTTTAAAAATCTAATGACATAAAATTTGCCTGTGAGCTAAAATTTTAATTCAATAAGATTTTTCTGTAACTTTATGATAAAACTATCAAAATGTATTTTCCTTAACTCCTTTGGATAAATTAAGAAAAATATAATTTGATATTTTAACCTAATTAATTATATAAAATAATAAAAATCAANTATAATTATTATTCATTTTAATTATCCACATTTATGTGAATTTTTATAAGCCAAAAATTTTTCATTAAATTACTTTATATTCACATTTATACTTAATATGAACAAATACGTTCCCCATCAGTTTTTAACTTCAATCAGAGTAGTGATAAAGTGAGGACCATATTTACGTGAAAATGTGGACTCCTCATCAGTTTTTTCTTTTATCAGAATAGTGATAAAGTGAGGATTATTTGTTCATTTGTGAACATCTGAAATATTTTATTTTAAATAGTCTATTCACATCTTACTTGATATGTTCATTTTAAATTATAAACAACTCAATATAATTTAATATGAACACAATGTGAATATTTATTTACCAAAATTATTTTTCAATACAATTTGCATTTTAAAAAAAATAAATGCAAACATAATATTAAATTTGTATGTACACATCAAACACTTATCCATAATATTTGACATTATTTCTAACATGCAAAAATAATTTCTAAACATGTATTAAAAATTACGTCGAACATGGAATTATTATTATTATGTTTTTAATGTGTACAAATTATTTAATCAAATGCTATATGTATATCAAATTATACATATAACTTAATAACACATTAATAACACATTAATAACATATTATTATTATTATTATTATTATTATTCATAAATTTGAACCGAAAGTTGTAAGTCAATTGAAGACAATTTGTACATATGGGCTCCTCATAATTAATTCACTTTGCAGGACATCTCGTTTATTTCTGAATTTGATTGCAATTTCACAGTTGCTCCAATCAATTTTCCGACAAACAATTAAATATCATTAATTGATTTTTATCACCACATATGATATATTGAATTCGTGTTTCATTATTTGATATCAAACTTTTTGTCTTCAACAAAGAGCATGCACTATCAATTTTCAAAAACTCATTTTACACCAAAATTTTCATATCATAAGTTCGGAAACAAATAATCATCTTCAATACTTCAAAGAACAACTTCAAGATTCAATCGAAAACACAATTCTAAGGTAAGTTTCTTGATATTATTACGTGATACGATCTTTAAATTTCAAGTTTCTTATGTAAAACTTAAAATTCTTTTCCCAAAATTTCATGATATGAAATCAAATATTTTCAAGGCAGAGGTATCATTGCTCTGATACCAAATGTTAGAAAATTTTCTTATGACTCATGTTTTTACGTATACATGAACATGATAAAACTATATGCGGAAGCTAATCGAGTATTACATCCGGCCATTGAAATTTTTTTGATTTCTCTGCTTTTCCTCCGATTGATGTCTTCTGCACGCTCTCTATAGATGATGTATCTTTCTTACGAGGTGTGTGCTTAGGGACCTCAATCGCTCTATTTATAGGCGTTACTCATACCATCGATGAGTGTATTGGGAGCCGAAATTCAGAAGAAGAATCGTGTACGCATCTAAATTTTCTTGGCCGTCGCCAATTTCAATTTCTACACGCTACTTCTTTTAATATGTGTCACGTTTTTTTAGGGTCTAACGACCAAGCAGATATCTAAGTATCGCCACTCTTCAAAATCATCTCTTGTAGACGTTTTTACTTCAATTCAACCGACTTAAATCCAATTCCAGTTCTGGGTACGTGATTTTACTCGTTCTTGATTCATTGTTCAATTGATCAATATGGCCATCTTTATTTCATGGTAAATTAGCGGTGTTTACGTACATGCAGTCAGCGGCGAGCCGAGAAAATATAGATGTATTAATGTTTGAAGGGATTGGTTCTTGAAAGGCGATATAGTAGTTGAAATATTGCTTTTTAGAATGATTACATATTACATTTGTGTTCTTTACGACATGCTGTGGTGTATAAACAGGTCTTGAAGATATGTTATTGGAATTTATTTCGTTTTTACTTTTCATGAATGAGGGAAAAGGGGTATGAGACTTTGATGATTAAAGATGGCGGTGACGCGAGGGGGGCAAGGGGGCCGCGTGACTAGGGGACGGAGAGGAAGGCGGCAACAGCTTTTGGATAGCAGCGACAGTGACAAAGATAGTGATTATGAAGCAGCCAAGGCTGCAGGTCTTCCTGAGAAAGTGAGATCACAATATCAGATCATGTTCCATGATTTTCATGAGTTTGTTCTCTTTTGGGTTGCGATGTAATCGATTTTGGTGATGTCATATGCTTGTTGGGGTGAACACGAGTAAGGAGAAATTATACGTACGTTTACTCTATTTATGTGATCATGATTCGGAGTTGAAAATCTATAGCTTTTTAACTACGACTGCAAAGTGCTTCAGATTTTTAGATTGTGAAACGTTTAATTCTTAGAGTATTATTCGGAACTATGCCAGTTTTTCAGATTCACGTTTGAAGAGGAGATGCTTATTTATGTACATTTGAGTTCTATATGGGACATCTATATGGTGTATGGACCATCTTTGTTTGCTGGTTATCTTTCATTTTTGTATTTTTAAAATTTTTTAATATTAAAGCTCTGTTAGTTACAAAGCATTTGAAGGAAGAGCTAGAATTTAGCTTCGTTTAGTCCAGAAATGTGCAAATCTTTTTTTTTTATGTTTACTTTTCAATTTTCTGGTCTTTTGTTTTTGGGTGTGATATACCATGACACCTTCCATAACACAAGGTGTTGAAGAGTTATTCGCATAAATTCATGTCAGTGATTGCAGAATAGGGGGCAAGAAAAACACGCTGTTGTGTTTCTTTTAGAGCCTATTGGAATTTGAGACGTCCATCTTTAACCTATTTCATGACTTGGTCATTACAGATTCAGATTGATAATTCACTGACGTATAAAATTGGAAAGAGGATAGGTAAAGGAGGTTTTAATTTGGACAGGTGTATGTTGGTCGTGCGATAAGTGGTGGTAGCATTTCTAGAAGAACTGGTCGTGGAGCTGCAGAAGTATGCATTCTAGGTTCATTTAATCGTGATGGCGGCTCTCAATCTACGCTTGTATTCTCCATCAGATTGACACATCTTTGCTTGAACTTAATAGGTGGCTATAAAATTTGAACATCATGAGAGCAAAGGATGTAAAATTGGCCCGCCTTATGAATGGGAGGTTTACACGTAAGCATCTTCAACATGTTCTGTTGTGCATTCGTCTCATTGATTTTACATATTAATATGTAATGAATTGTCACATGCACAGTACTTAAATGGGAAGTCCTGGTATACCACAATTGCACTATATAGATCGGCAAGGTGACTATTATCTGATGGTATGTTGATTACAGCATTTATCTGTTCATCTTTTGTCTTGTAATTTAGCTTTAGATATTCTTCCTATATTTTTCCTTTTGGTTTCTAAATTTGAAATTTGAAGTTAGAGAATTAATTCGCAGATCATGGACAAGCTTGGACCAAGCTTGTGGAACTTTTCGGAAAATAACCCCCGTGAGTAAGTGTAACAATCATGTGGTTTCTTTACCGTTTCCAACAATGAATGTTATTGGCTGTTTTTTTTAGTTTCTCAACTAAACTTTTATCTTGCAAAATCCAGCTTGTCTAGTACAATGGTGGCTTGCATAGCTGTTGAAGCTATTTCTATATTGGAGGGGATGCATTCCAGAGGGTGAGCTTTCTTTACCATTTGTGCAAGTCCGAGTAAAATTTTGGGGGTGTTCTATGTTTCTTTTACAGTTTATTTTATTATTCTTTAGTTATGTGTATTCAAATTGCCAAGTTTTTTTTTTAGTTATTTTGTACTAGTTTGTCAGTTTGCAATTAGTGGTTCCAGAGTTTTAGCATGTCATCTTTTCTATGTCATGCAATGATTATGATTTGTTTTATTGTTGACTCTCTCTCCAGATCCACCAACAAACCAAATTAAAAAGTGAAATGTCTAAGTGAAAACACAATGAGTTTATTGTTCAATGTCTAAAATTTGAGTTTTGTCCAGATATCACCACTTCAGAAGCAATAAATACTGAGCCATAGTTTCAGATTTGTTTTATTATTGCATTGCACCTTCTCAATCACTCACAAAGACTAGTGGATGCTTATTGTCAAATTGCAGACTTTTAACACTGTAGGTAATGTGATTGATATGTTTACGTTAAGGGTGGGTACTTGTAAAAACCGTAAATCAGACTACGTATAAACCATGCATAATTTCTAGTATTTTAAATTAAAAAAAGATTTTTTTATTATTTAAGGCATTTTAAAGTTGTTTGGTCATGAT
>NW_027357398.1:0-651 GCF_012295235.1 Primulina huaijiensis | reverse complement strand
TGCATGCAAGAACCAGTCGATTATGATTAACGTACAATACGGTCCATTTATCTCATATATCCCGATCGAATATGCAACTATTGGTTCATCGAGGGTTGCATAATAATTCGATAACTATGTGATACATATAAATAGTGGCATCGCATGTATTACTGGAGAACTCATTCCCCAACGTACATCTCATACTCTGGCCAGAGATTCCACGCACTATTATTTTATCAGATCACATAGGATATCCATACCCGTAGGTGTGTCGCAACTGTACCCAACCTTGCCACCTGATGACTCTCCTGGAGCCGGTAAACGAGTCAAAGCACAACCCTAGCATATAGAGCCTCAGTATTGTCCCGGGTCGTAAGGACTAATGGTGTACAATCATAACCACAGACTTATCATCTCGATGAATGATAACAATTTGGAAAGTCCGAGGGAGGGTTGTTCGGTATAACCATCATATGACTATCCATCTGCATGTTTGGACATATCTATGCCCTTACCAAGAAACGCAGTACACAACATCACAGATGCTAATCTCGAGCTCAAGCGACCTTTATCCACGTTTTAGGCGGCTGAATCGACTAGGAACGAATTTAGATTATACTGTGCTTACAAACGAGTTTCAACATCGAATTACGTTTCATTTGTATTAAA
>NW_027357397.1:0-233 GCF_012295235.1 Primulina huaijiensis | reverse complement strand
TTCTAGATCCCGTTGAGAAATAAAATAATTCAATGTGTTGAACGGGTTAAAAAAGAGTTTATAAGCTTAAGGAAAAATAGGAGTATGACTTCTATGAGGGAAATGTAACTTTTAATTTGTGATAGTGTTCCTAAATTAAAAGTTGGCCAAATAAATAATATATTTGAAAATTATGATTTTCATAAAAATATTATGGACTAAATTAAATTAATTCAAGTGTTGAAATAATTAAA
>NW_027357396.1:0-1765 GCF_012295235.1 Primulina huaijiensis | reverse complement strand
TTTAACACCTCCTATAACACTCCTCTTCATTGCCTAACAAGCCTAGACCCTCACCCTCAAAAAACATCAGAAACCAGCAGCTTAGGAACGTGATAACAGTAGCTGAAACAAGAAGGAAAACTCAACTCCGCTCCGCCGCTCGCATTCGTCATATTGATTTGTTTTTTTGTCAAAACAAATTCCAGGCATGTATATATTATTCCTTTGCTCTTCAATCAAGTCATAATAAGTATTTTAAATCAGTATATGTTCAGGAATCAAGTGACAACACGAAATATGACAGCAACTTATTCAAAACTCAAAACCTGCATCTCGGCTTCTTGATTGTGCTTCACGGTTGCTGGTTTTTTGTTGGTTTCAGGAGTTGCTTCGGTTCCAAGCTTTCATGGCTGCCTCTAGGCATAATTTAGAGTATGTTAGGGTGTTTTTGGGCCATTTTTTTCAGTCCATACCCTCAAAAAACGAAAGAATGACAGCAAACTCTCCTTGTGTACAGAAATGAGTCACGATTTTTGTTATGGATTGATTAAGGAGTGTGTTCGAAGCTTGGCTGTCCTAGGGACTGTAGCCATGGTTAGAACCCTCCCTTAGCATGTCTAGGACGTGACCAAGGTGTCCTTTCCATGCTTGGTTCACGGATCCATCAGAATTTCACAACAACAATTCAAGTGCATTTCGGTTCTTCATATTTCTGTGTGAGTGAGTTTCGAGTTTCTAGTGTTTGTATGGATGATGTTTGGCTCCTAGCCCGTAGCCATGGTTCATACAACACTCCATCATGTCTAGATCGAGCCATGGTCAATCAAATGGCCATTGGAACGACCCAAGACAGTAAAACAAGTCAATACATCACACTACACAGAAAGTTGTATTCTCGGTTGGGTGCTGTAATTGTCCTAGGTGTTTGCTAGGGTTGTGGTTGGCTTTTAGCCCTTAACCATGGTCCAACCCATGCCTTAGGATGTTGGTAAGAGTCTTTGGTCGGTGGTTCAAGCCAACGGCCATTTTTTTCAGATTTGTACACCAAATACGCACAGCAGCTACTGCTGCAATTTTTGTTTTTGACAGCAAGTTCAGTTTCGTTTCAGAGGTCATGTTTGAGTTCTTGGTTGGCTTTTAGCCCATGGCCTTGCACTGGAAAGTACCTCAATGAGTTATTAAGGTCATGTTTTTGGCCGTTTGTGATTTGGTTGAGTTTAGAGGTCATACGAGAATTTACGGTGAAAGGTGCCAAAATGACTCTCGGAAGAGTGTTTTATGTTTTTGGATTCCTTTCACCTATTTTCGTGTTTTGCAATTCTTATGCTTGTTTTTCAGTATGTTTGGGGTATTTTTAATCATGGTTAAACGTCGGTTTAATGTTGGTTCGGGTTGGTACATGCCATGATTAAAAATCAAGTTGTTGGTCCGAATCGTCTCATTTTTGGTTCAATTGTCAAGTTTTGGGCAAGTTAAGATTTATTGCATGTGTCACATATTAGTAGTAAGTCACAGCAAGCCTGGGGACGATCCAACTCATCCGGTAAAAATAAGGTTATAGTTATATTACGTGCATAAAAATATAAAATGTTTATTTTTGAGATATATGCGATATGTCTTGTGGCCACCTTACGCTTATGGGTTTGGAAGTCGGTAGGCGCAACCGAGGACCTCTCCACCCGGTGACTTACGACTGGTTTATGATTATGTATGGGTACGGACATCCAGTCCAAGGGCTGTTATTGATCTCTACCGCCCAGTATACTGTGGTTTAGTCTGATCAGGC
>NW_027357395.1:0-215 GCF_012295235.1 Primulina huaijiensis | reverse complement strand
TAGTCTCCTTAGGATTTTCGAGCACAGCGAAGCGCTGCCGCTGTCTAGCCGCCGAAGAGGAATTTTCGAAAATTCTTGTGCAAGCAACCCTAATTATTCACGTAATTTTTGTATCAAGAATTTAAGGTAAGTGGGCAAATTTCAAAGTTTTAAATTTTTGGGTTATGTAATTTTCTTTTAAAGAAAAAAATGCGGTCGAACACCGTCTACGTTTT
>NW_027357394.1:0-427 GCF_012295235.1 Primulina huaijiensis | reverse complement strand
TATAAAATTATGTTATTTTAGTAATGTTTGTTTATATTTAAATGTTTTTCTAAATATGTTTTATTTTCAGGTTTTCTACGCTNTTTATTTTCAGGTTTTCTACGCTTTGGTAAAATAATGATAACTCAAGCTAAAAAATTCAAATAGAGGTGATTCAAACATGTTTGGAATCCTTGAGAAATTATCTACAACTTTGCAGAAGACATGATTGCCTAAAAAGTTCATTAAAATGATCAAATTATGCAAATATCAACAAGAGCACAGATTTACTTTTACTATGATCAGCTTATAGTAAAAAAACCATAAATAATTAAATATTTAACCAAATGAGGTGAACCAAATGGCCAAATTCATATACAGAAAATGCACTACATCAAATGCTTGAACCAAATGGCCAAATTCATATACAGAAAATGCACTACATCAA
>NW_027357393.1:0-482 GCF_012295235.1 Primulina huaijiensis | reverse complement strand
CAACTACAAACCACATTGTAGTACATGTCTAACAAGAAACCACTATAAATCTTCTTCTACGCCCGTAATCTCCATGCTCTCTCTATCTCTCATCTTTGTCTCGACCCTGATCCTGTTCCACCTGTGATCATGCACACATACAGACACAACCACAGCCGGATACTCCGGTGAGAACAAATCCCAGAATAAAACATGGTACACTTGCATATACACAATATAAATCATGAAGCATACTCTCATGAATAGAATCAATGGCAATAGGTTCCATAATCTATGAAACCAAATCAATGTAAGCATGCAAATGAAATTGAAATCATATCTTGACTCGACTCGACTCTAATTCTAGGGATCCCGGTGTGAATAAGACCTCACAGTCTGCCACCTACCTTCCCAATCGGGGTGAAGGTACGTCTTATTCCTAGACTTCGGTCATGTTCGTATCAAATGTCTACAATTGGAGTCAATTCTGCTCCTATGCGTCG
>NW_027357392.1:0-240 GCF_012295235.1 Primulina huaijiensis | reverse complement strand
TTGATCAGTTGCAGGGTACATCCGTGTATTCCAAGATCGATCTTCATTCTGGATATCATCAACTTAGAGTTAGAGAGGAAGATGTTCCTAAAACTGCATTTCGGACACGTTATGGGCATTATGAATTTTTAGTCATGCCTTTCGGATTGACTAATGCTCCAGCGGTTTTCATGGATTTGATGAATCGTGTTTTTTGAGAATTTTTAGACAAATTTGTTATTGTATTTATCGATGACATTT
>NW_027357391.1:0-569 GCF_012295235.1 Primulina huaijiensis | reverse complement strand
CCCATTTTCAGGGAATCCTCACAGTGCCAAACATAAACGTACCAATTTCGTAAAAACGCATAGACAAGACGACGGTGCTTGACCGAATTTTTAACACAAAAACCCGAAAATTTTACATGCGTAAAACCGAAATTTAAATTCTAAAACAGCCCACTTACCTTAAATTCTTGATGCAAAAATTACGTGAATAATTAGGGTTGCTTGCACATGAATTTTCGAAAATTCCTCTTCGGCGGCTAGACGGCGGCAGCGCTTCGCTGTGCTCGAAAATCCTAAGGAGACTAGGGGAGATTTTTGAAATTTTGTGTATGTTCTAAGGTGTGATTTTTCGAAAACTAGGGCCCTCCTATTTATAGGGGTTGGCTGCTATCGTGATCGAGAGTTACAGTGCGTTTGAACTGTGAATCAAATCTAAAATCATGATATATCCGTGATCTAGGTAGATATTCGAAATCTCATTCTTCCTTCCCCACCTAATTTTCGAAAATCTCATAGTGTATATTGTTAGATTTCGAATTCTAGGAATTTTATTATCTCTTGCTTGATCTTTTATCCCGGTATCTCAATAT
>NW_027357390.1:0-419 GCF_012295235.1 Primulina huaijiensis | reverse complement strand
CCCTAATCCTTCCTTGGAAGCGTCACTGTACACAGTGAAATTCTTTCCATCCTCGGGAAGAACTAGTACTTGTGTGGATGCGAGTTTCGTCTTCAGGGTTTCAAAACTTCTTTCACAAGCTTCATTCCAAATGAACTTCGAGTTTTTCTGAGTAAGTTTGGTGAGTGGAATGGCTATCGAAGAAAATCCTTCCACAAATTTTCTATAATAGCCAGCTAATCCAAGAAAACTTCTCACCTCGGTTACAGTTTTCGGTTGAGGCCAATCCTTAATTGCCTCTACTTTCTTAGGATCTACTGACACTCCAAATTCTGAGATTATATGGCCTAAGAACGCCACACTCTTTAACCAGAATTCACACTTCTTGAATTTGACATATAGTTCCTTTTCTCGCAGCGTTTGCAACGTGAGACGCAAAT
>NW_027357389.1:0-371 GCF_012295235.1 Primulina huaijiensis | reverse complement strand
TTCGATCCGTTCGTTAGATTTTGAATCCGACTTCGGTACTGTGTTTTTATCGACAAGAGCTTCAACTGGACGTAAGTTTTGTTACGTTTAGATACGATTTGAAATTATGATATTGTCAGAATCGAATAGGAGTCATATATGGTGTTTCTGATATAGTAGACATCGTATAATTGAAGTCAGATCGAAGAACGGACTGTGTATATAATTATTATGACTTTCAGAATCGATATGATCGAGATTGTACAGATTTGAGACTATTGTCTGTTATCGTTGAAATTATGAGTTATACCGATATCGATTATGAGTTCTGGTATTATATCTGTGACGTTGAGATTGACGGGGTCATTGAGATTGTATTATTATGCCGTCGA
>NW_027357388.1:0-577 GCF_012295235.1 Primulina huaijiensis | reverse complement strand
TTGCTGAAAATTTTGGGATCACTATATAACTTTCTGATAGTTCAGCGGTCTCTAAGTCATTACCAAAAGTTTAGGGGTCATTCTGTACTTTAGGAAAGATAAAGAACCATTTTGAAACGAGCAGAAAGTATAAGGACCAAAAATGCAATTTTCAGAAAATTAAATAGTGCTGATGACGTGGCGCTGACTGGACGCTTACGTTGCAATGACGTGGCGCTGACTGGACGCTTACATGTCAATGACGTGGCGGGCACTGTTCATCATCTTCTTCGTAAATAACTTTTGAAAAATCACAGAAAATTCGTTTGATGTCCGATTTTCGATCTGAAAATACCGGTAGACTCGTGGGAACGAGAGCTACGTCGTGGTATAATCAAAACAAGATTTCAGACACTTTCACGAAATCGAATTTTTCACAGAGAGCTCTCCTTCGATGGCTAATACCTTTAACCAGGCTCTGATACCACTTGTTGGGAATTAAACTATCAAAGATCAAACTAATTTGAGAGAAAAATCAATCTATTCAATTCAAAGATTTAATTTACAGAAAGAAATAAAAACTCTCATATCCTCACAG
>NW_027357387.1:0-13216 GCF_012295235.1 Primulina huaijiensis | reverse complement strand
TCAGGTTAAAACCGGGACCCCGGTTCAAGTTTTAAAACGAATCGATTAAATTTTGTATTGGGCTCAAGTTTATGTCTAAGAATGCTTTTAAATATGTTTTGGGACATTTTAAGGAGTTTGGTAAACTTCGAGTCAAATTTTAGAGGTTCAGAGGTAAAACGGTAATTTTGGGTTTCCAGTGGCAAAATGGTCATTTTGCACTCGGGATGAGATTTTGGTCATGGCAGTGCCCTGAGTACATTTTATCATGTTTTAAATGTTTATGGATCATGTTTATGATTTTTATGAAATTATGATAATTACGGTGCATGCTTGGTTTCAAGAAAAAGTTACGTATATGCATGTTTTTTATTAAGTGATGAATTTGATGATGTTTTTGAAGGATGAGAATTGGTTGTGACTGACGATGTATATGTATATGACGACATGAGATATTATTGTTAGGTGAGTTGTTATTTAATGGAGTGTGGCTCACATTAAATTAAATAATAATAAACTTGTTATCCCACATCGAAATAATTTGAAATAGAGCTCAATTCCTTCAGTTATTGCATCCCAAAATCAAAAGTTTTTCAGCTTTGATAAAAAGAGAGTGCATAGAAAAAAAGAGTGTATTTTTTTCTTGAGTGCGGGAATTCTCTTGTTTGAGTTAGAGAAATTATTTTCTCGGTATACTCGGGTTGAGAGTGTGAGAAATATTGAGTGTATTGGTATATACACTTGTTGTAATATTTCTTCCAGTTATAAAAGTTGCAGTGCTCCGTGGACGTAGCCTATTTTGGGGTGAACCACGTAAATCTTTGTGTTCTTGTTGATTATTTTATTCCGCATTTTTGGGTACTATTATCATCGTGATCGGCATCGCTTCGGTGTAATTCCCAAACAACTGGTATCAGAGCCTTGTTGTGAAAATTCTTAAGAATTCTGAGTATGCTCTGTGGTTGCATCTTTGTCAGATCTTCCACATCAGAAAAAAATTTTGAGATATTTTTGTTAAGGCTAGAGAAGTGATGGCCGGAGATGATGGATCGGGACCGGGAATCAACAAGTTCGACGGTACAGATTTTACGTTTTGGCGACTACAAATTATTGATTATTTGTATAGCAAGAAGTTGCATCAACTTCTATCTGGAAAGAAGCCGGAAAAGATGGAGGATGATGACTGGAAGCTTCTTGACCGACAAGTGTTAGGTGTAATACGATTGACCCTAACGAAAAACGTGGCACATAACGTGGCGGAGGCAAAAACAACGGAGGAGATGATGTCCATTTTGTCGGACATGTACTAAAAGTCATCGGCAAATAATAAAGTATATCTCATGAAGAAGTTATCTAACTTGAAGATGAGAGAAGATGCATCGGTGGCTAAACACATCAATGAATTCAACACGATTGTTTCACAGCTAACATCGATTGAAATTAAATTTGATGATGAGATTCGGACACTTATTCTTTTGGCGTCTTTACCAGACAATTGGGAACCGATGCGGGCAGCGGTTAGCAACTCTGTTGGAAAAATAAAGCTACAATTCAATGATGTCAGAGATCAAATTCTTGCTGAAGAAGTTCGCAAGATGGATTCGGGTGAAGGAACATCATTGAGATCTGCTCTAAATATCGAGAATGGAGGAAGGGGTAGGAGTGGCGAAAAGAGTTTTAACCAATGGCATGGTAGGTCCAAGTCAAGAAATGGAAAAGATAAAAGCAACTTTGAAAATAATTTGAAGTGCTAGAGCTGTGATGAGACTGGTCACTTGAAAAAGAATTGCAGATCAACAAAGAACGACGCTAATGTTGTTACTGAGGAGGTACATGATGCTCTATTACTATCAATGGAAAGCCCGGTTGATTCTTGGGTTATGGACTCGGGAGCTTCGTTTCATACCACTGGTAATCGTGGTGTATTCGATAATTACATTGCGGGATGGAAAACCTTTGGAAATAATTGGTATGGGTGATATCCGGATGAAGATGACAAATGGATCTGTCTGGAAAATCAACAAAGTAAGGCATGTACCAGAGTTGACACATAATCTGATTTCAGTGGGACAGCTTGACGACGAAGGTCATAAGGTGACCTTTGGTGATGGTTCTTGGAAATTAAAAAAGGGAGCCATGATTGTTGCTCGAGAAAAGAAAACTGGAACACTTTATATGACTTCCAGTTTGAGAAATAAATTAGCGGTTGTGGATGCTATAGCTAATTCAAGTCTATGGCATAGTAGGCTTGGGGATACGAGTGAGAAGGGAATGAAGATGCTTGTTTCAAACGAAAAGCTACCGGAATTAAAGATCGTTGAACACAAGCTGTGTGAAGCTGTATTTTTTGGAAAGCAGAAAAAAGTAAGCTTTTCAAAAGAGGTTAGAGAACCAAAATCAGCGGATTTGGAGCTGGCCCATACTGATATATGTGGACCATCTCCTGTGACATCCCTTGGAGATCACTCAAGATATTATGGCACTACCGTTGACGATTCGAGCAGGAAATTTTGGGTTTATATTGTGAAAAATAAATTGGATGTTTATGAGACCTTTAAACAGTGGGAGTTAGCCAAGGAAGATGTGATGGATTCACTGTCATCCAATCACATGTGGGAGTTGTCAGAACTGAAGGTAAAAAGGTTTTACAGAGCAAGTGGGAGTACGGGTTAGACATGACGGTAGCTAGTGGTACAAAGAAATACTTGTTGTAAAAGGTGAAAAAGAAGTCATTGGTTACACTGATATTTTCTCTCTGGTGGTAAAGTTAACTACTATCAGGACTGTACTTGGATTGATGGTAAAAGAAGATTTACTTCTGGAACAGTTAGATGTAAAGACGAGGTTTCTTCATGGAAAGCTAGATGAAGAAATGAATCAATCACAGGGATTCTGAAGTACGGGAAAAAGAGAGAATGATGTGCAAACTTCAGAAGAGCTTGTATGGTCTCAAACAAGCTCCAAGACAGTGGTACAAGAAGTTTGATGGTGTAATGAATAATGATGGTTTTATGAGGTATCAGGCTGATCACTGGTGTTATGTGAAGCTTGATGGTTATTATATCATACTACTGATATATATAGATAATATGTTGATAGCAGGACCTTGTCTGGAGGAGATTGATAAACTCGAGAAAGAGTTATCAAAGGAATTTGCTTTGAATGATTTGGGTGCTGCAAAACAAATATTTGGAATAGGGATCCTTAGAGATCTGGTGAATGGAGTCTTGAAGCTTGAGAAGATTTTTGGAAGCAAGAATCCAGCTGATATGCTCACGAAGGCTATTATCATTGAAAACTGAAGTTGTGTTTGACTTCAGTTGGTCTCCTGGACTAACAAAGGAGGTATGAGCTGCTGCACTGATGATGTGAAGACATGATTGAAATCAACTCTTCAAGTGGGAGAATTGTTAGGTGAGTTATTATTTAATGGGGTGTGGCTCACATTAAATTAAATAATAATAAACTTGTTATCCCACATCGAAATAATTTGAAAACTGAACGAGGGAATTAGTTATAAATAGAGCTCATTTCCTTCAGTTATTGCATCCCAAAATCAAAAGTTTTTCAACTTTGATAAAAAGAGAGTGCATAGAAAAAAAGAGTGTAATACTGTCGCTGAGGCCAAAACTCAATGGACGGATAAGGCTGTCGCTTATGTTCCCGCCGCCCGGTACCGCGGTTATACATAGATGGATCCATCGAATAGAGCTGATACGAACGTCACAACTAATGAACTGAATTCAATTGAAAGAAAATGTATACGTACATGACGACATGCTTTGACACGATACGATTTTATACGACACGTTTATGTTCATGCTTTTAAGTTCACGATATATATGTTGAGTATGGTATTTTCACTGCTGTGTGTCATGTATATGTACTTGTTACTCTTGGTACAGGTGTGTTGAGTCTTTAGACTCACTAGACGTGTGTGATGTAGGTGAGCTTGATGCTGAGGAGACTAGAGGTGCCGAACTTTGAGTAGGCAGACCTGGTGGAGTGACACGACCTGAGGACCGCATGTTCTCCGCATTTTGATTATGAGATTTGAGAGGAGACGAATATTTTCATACGTTGATGATTTTAGGATTTTTATTCGTTTATGTTTACGTATGATTTTTGATGAGTTTGGTTATTTTTAAACTGCACTATTTTTACTATCAAATCTTTAAGATCATTTTTAAATGTTATATTTTTTCTGTAGAGTGCACACATGCAAAACCTTTAAATTTTATTTTGAAAATGCGAGCTTTTATTTAAAAAATATTTCCACACTTTTAAAAAGAGTAGACGTCACAAAAGTGCTCGGTGTTATCTTTATCGACGATTTGGGAAAGTCGTTCTTGTAAGCCCCTGGATGAAGGCTCTTATCCGACATGGCGGTGGGGTCCTCAATGACCATAGCACTGAATCTCAGTATGTATCTGCGCAAGCCCTCATGCTCTTGTTGTTTAATGGGAAAAAAAAAGCTAAATGAGATGGTTGGTTGTTTCAACTGCTCGCAAACTGGTGAAGGAAAGCTTTGCTAATATCTGTTGGTGATATACAATAGTAGAACACGACTTTACTAACAAGACCCGCTTTAGTCCTTATAATTGTTTTCTGTTGCTTAAGTCACTCTATATATATTCTCATCATTTTCGTGTGTACTGCTTCAGTGTAAAAAAATAATTTTCCTCTCTTTGAGGAGAGATCGATCAATAGAAAACTTTTCCCTCATTGTTTAACATGGTATCAGAGCAAAATTTTGATCCAATTCAAAAATTGCTTCCCTCATCTAAGATGCTGATCTTACTTGCGCAGTTTGATTGAGATCAAATCTTCGCAATCAAGCTAATCGTCGATTTCAGCTTGACGATAGATCTGTTTGATCTTCTTGCTCGAGACGAGACACTGAAGTTTTTTTTTCGAGGAACTTGATCGAATTCGCGCCAATCAGATCTGCATAACCGATTTCCTGAATTGTGCCGCTCAATCAATGGCAACCACAGTGGCTTTCAATGATCCTATGTATATTCATCCATCAGATACACCTGGTATGAATCTCGTTAATGAAACATTGGTAGGCACGGAGAATTATGGCGTTTGGAGTAGAGCAATGCTTATTGCGCTTCGAGCGAAGAACAAGACTGGATTCATTGATGGTACTTGTAGTAGACCAGCGGCTGGTCATGCTGCCTTGCTTCACTGGGAGAGGTGCAATGCATTAGTCTTATCTTGGATAATAAATACGGTTTCTAAGGAAATTTTTGGGGGAATAGTCTACTCTACGGATGCCTCAATGGTATGGGCTGATCTTAAGGAGCAGTTTGATAAGTTAATGGTTCACGGATTTTTTTGTTGCACAAAGAAATTGGTCAACTCAAACAAGGAAGTAGCACTATATCTGCTTATTTCTGCAAGTTGAAACAACTTTGGGACGAATATTATTCATTAGTTGTATTGCCATCGTGTGAGTGTGTTGCTGCCAAGCAATATGTGGATCATGAACAGAGACAGAAGTTGTTACAATTTTTGTTGGGATTGAATGAGAGTTATTCTCACGTTAGGAGTCAAGTTTTAATGATGAATCCATTGCCTACTGTAGGGCAAGCCTTTTCGATCATATCACAAGAGGAATCGCATAGATCGTTGCTTTCTGTTGAAACACCATCCACTGCATTCTTCTCTAATCAGAGCAAAGTACATCATTCAAAGAAAGATGTCTTAAGATGTGAGCATTGCAACTGGAATGGGCATACTAAAGAGACATGTTACAAGCTTGTTGGCTATCCTCCTGATCATAAGCTATACAAGCCACAGATTAGAGGATCAGTCAAGAAGGTATACAAGCCTCAAAGACCCCCTGCACATGTGAACACTACTGAAGCTTATCAACGGGCTTCCTCACCTGATGGAATGGTCACTGGAATCAGTCATACCATCTCTGTATTTACTCCTGAGCAGTATGCTGAGATAATGAAGCTATTAGATGGCTGCAAAGTGCAATCCCCTGCTGAACCAGTGGTTAATATGGCAGGTACATTACATTCTGTTGGAATACCCACACATTGAATTGTCGATAGTGGAGCGAATGAACATATGACTGGAAACCCTGTGCATTCCTCTAGCTCTAAGTTCACAGCACCTTCCACTAAGTTTGTGAAATTGCCTAATGGTGTTAGAGCTCCAGTTGCTGGCATAGGATCAGTACCATTCACTGATTCTATCACACTTGAAAATGTCTTGCATATAGCCGATTTCACAGTCAATCTTCTTTCTATATCCAAGTTTACTAAAGACCATGATTGTTTTGTTACATTCTTTCCTCACTTTTGCTTGTTTCAGGACCACAGGACTGGGAGAGTAATGGGGATTGGTAAAGAAATCAATGGGCTATATCATCTTGATGCAAGAATCTTTCTGAGTACTAAATCCATCTCAAACACTAAATTTCCTTTGATTCACAATTATTGTAATACTTCTGTTAGTTCTATATTGTCTAGCTCTCATTCTCTGTGGCATTAGCGTTTAGGTCATATGTCATTGTCCAGAATGCAATTACTTCCTTTTTTGAATAAGAAAATTAACCTTCAGCATTGTTCTATTTGTCCAATAGCTAAGCAAACCCGACTCCAATTTCCTCTACTAAGTTTATCAAAGTCATCTTGTCTTTTTGAGCTTGTGCATATGGATATATGGGGACCTTTTCATACACCTACATACAATGGGGAAAGATATTTTTTAACCATTGTAGATGATTTTTCTAAAGCTACATGGGTATATCTCATGCATTCGAAGTTGGATGTTGTGCGTCTCCTAAAACTATTCTTCATATTCGTAAAGACTCAATTCTCTCGAATTGTCAAAATTATTCGTACAGACAATGCTCTTGACTTCTTTAAGATAGAATGCACTCAATTGTTCAAATCCCTAGGCATTCTACACCAAAGCTCATGTCCATATACTCCGCAAAAAAATGGGGTAGTTGAACGCAAACATAGACATATTCTTGATATAGCTAGAGCCCTAAGATTTCAGTCATCCATCCCATTAAAGTTTTGGGGAGATTGTATCCTTACTTCTTGTTATCTTATCAATCGCACACCAAGTCCATTGCTCGGAAACAAGACACCATTTGAAATCTTATTTCAGAAACCACCTTCTTTCACACATCTTCGGATCTTTGGTTGTTTGTGTTATGCTACAATTCTGCATTCTAAAGACAAATTTTCTGCTAGAGCCAATAGTTGTGTCTTCTTGGGTTATTCAAGTACTCAAAAGGGTTACAAGTTGTTAGATCTTCAAACCAACAGAATTTTTGTATCAAGAGATGTAGTTTTTCATGAAGATTCTTTTCCTTTTGCTTCAATCAACTCTTCTCAGCCCCTGTTTCCAACAAATTCTTCAGCCTTCCATCATGATCTCGATCCTTTTCTTGGCAATAATCGTGTTCCCAACCTTGATGCTGATCATGATCAGCCGATGCCTCAACTCCCACGTAGATCTATACGTGCTACTGTCCCTCCAGCATGGACAAAGGATTATTCTTGTCCAACTTTGTCTCAAACCAACTCCGTCAACTGTTTGTATCCATTATCACAATGCCTCGGTTATTCCAATTTTTCTGAAAATTATCAAGCCTTTTTAACATCCATTTCATCAGATAGACAACCTTCATCCTATCATGAAGCCATTTCAGATTCTCGATGGAAGGTTGCTATGGATTTAGAGCTAGCTGCCTTAGAATCCAACCACACCTGGGAATTAGTTGAATTACCAGCTGGTAAGAAAGCTATTGGATGCCGTTGGGTGTATAAGATCAAAAGGAATGCTGATGGCACTGTCGATAAGTTTAAAGCAGGACTTGTGGCAAAGGGTTATACCCAACAGTATGGAGTGGATTACAATGACACTTTTTCACCAACAGCCAAGATCGTTACCATTCGGTGCTTGTTGAGTGTAGCAACAATTATGCACTGGTCCCTATACCAAATGGATGTCACGAATGCTTTCCTTCAAGGTGATTTAGATGAGGAAGTCTATATGAAACTCCCACAAGGATATTCTGTTCAGGGGGAGTTGAAAGTGTGTAAATTGCTTCGGTCTTTGTATGGCCTTAAACAGGCTTCAAGGCAATGGAATGCCAAGTTCGCTGGTGTTATGCAGCAAGTTGGTTTTGCTCAGTCTCCTAATGATCATTCCTTGTTTGTTCAGAAAGAAGCAGCTCGCATAACCTTGCTGCTAGTTTACGTGGATGATATTATTGTCACATGAAATGATGAAGCTTCAATTCTTGCCTTAATGAAATTTTTACATTCTAAGATTCATCTCAAGGACCTTGGGCCATTGAGATACTTCCTTGGCATTGAAGTAGCTCGTTCCAAGTCTGGCATCTATCTTAACCAACGAAAATATGTCTTGGACCTCTTATCGGATTCAGGGATGACTGGAGCTAAACCTTTTGCGACTCCTATGGCTCAACATCTAAAACTTACTAGTGTTGAATTAGATAAGGTTATACAACAAAGTTCTTCCAAAATCATTGAGGATCCTTTGCTTTCCGATCCTGATTCTTATAGACGCTTGATTGGGCGGCTGATCTATCTCACGATTACAAGGCCTGACATTTGTTATGCGGTTCAAAATTTAAGCCAGTTCATGCACGCTCCAAAGAAATCTCATTTGGACGCAGCTTTCCGGGTATTGCATTATTTGAAATCCGCTCCTGGTTTAGGCATTTTCCTCTCCGCGGATAGCTCTCTTATCCTCCAAGCTTACTGTGATTCTGATTGGGCGGGATGTCCCATGACCCGTCGCTCCCTTACTGGTTTCTGCATTAAGTTGGGAAACTCTTTAGTCTCCTGGAAAGCAAAGAAGCAAAGTGTTGTATCGCGTTCATCTGCTGAAGCCGAATACCGAGCAATGGCAACTACTACTTGTGAAATTACTTGGATTGTTGGTCTCCTCAAAGACATGGGCATCACATTGGATGCAAAACCGATATTATACTGTGATAATAAAGCAGCATTGCATATTGCTGCCAATCCTCTCTATCATGAACGTACGAAACATATCGAGATCGATTGTCATTTGATTCGAGAAAAGATTAAACATGGGATTATTGCAACCGCTCATGTTCCTACCTCGGCTCAATTGGCAGACATCTTTACCAAGAGTCTCGGTCGTGATCAACATGAGTCTTTATTAGCCAAGATTGGTGTCTTGAATCTACATCAATCTTGAGGGGGAGTGTTGGTGATATACAATAGTAGAACACGACTTTACTAACAAGACCCGCTTTAGTCCTTATAATTGTTTTCTGTTGCTTAAGTCACTCTATATATATTCTCATCATTTTCGTGTGTACTGCTTTAGTGTAAAAAAATAATTTTCCTCTCTTTGAGGAGAGATCGATCAATAGAAAACTTTTCCCTCATTGTTTAACAATATCCAAGAATGTTTGAATATCCTCTTGTAGGAGCAGATTGAACTACTGTTAGGCCGACCTCACCAAGGTGGTAAGAAAACCCGACACTTGATGAGGTCAGAATAATGGTGTAACAAGGCGGGATTCTCAAAACGAAACAAGTGCTCTTCTGGAACTCCCTTCCCATCATATTCCCCATCATTCGGGAATCTGAAATTCTGGGGAAACTCGGAAGCCAATATATCCACAGAAAAAGGACGGTTCAAATCGGCAAAGGCGGGCTGCATTCTGAGTTACCATTAGATGCTCCATCTCCTCCCTTAATCTCTTCATTTCTTCAACTCGGGCTTCTTGATTTGGTGACGGAGAAGGTGGATTCCGCTCCCGTCGCTAGCTTAGCACCTATTCTATAGTGGTTGTAACCCATTTGAGTGAGTTCCACCATATCAAAACCAGGGTTTTTGTAATCCTCCTGATTTTTATTTTCGTGCTCTTCATTCTCGTTGTTACCCTCCTCTTTCCTCTTCTCGCATTCACCATCTTATCCAAGGGACATAACACTTGAATCGATTAATTTGAAGTTGTGATTTCAAATTCATTTTTACTTGGATGATGAATTCCATATGCATGCCTTTGTTAATTTATGTAAATTTTATGACAATTGTATGCAATTGAAATACATTTAAGATAGTATCATTTCAAATTCTTCTTCAAATCTCTCTCAAATCAAATCTCTACCTCCAAATCAAATCATTCCTACCATGCACATCCAATTTGGCAAAACGTAGCGTAAGATTGGTTCAGCGCACAATTTTCCAAATAATATTACACATGATGTAATAAACATCCCGTGTGAATAGAAATGGAATCGTCAAACAAGCTCAAATCATTACTTACATGGAGTGTGTGTTCCTGATATCACAAGCTAATGATACCTAATACATATGCTGAATTGAACTGTCCAAAACTTCTTATTCCTAGTCACTTTCTTGTTGTTCATACAAATGCTTCAAATTATTGTGGCACATGCGAAAAACTCACTAAACGTATACATGCGCCAGTTCTTGCAGTGCATACAACAAAAAATCAGCATATAAAAGAATTACTTTATAGGTATGGGAGAGCATCTAAGTAGATTAGCCGTTGAAGTTTTATGGCAGATCTCCAGCGTCTAGGGAAAACAAGGAAATGAAGAAACTACTACTTTGTCATGAATGAACTTTTACAGCTGCAGCCACCCACTGCACTTGGATTCTTCGATACCTGAATATTAAGAAATTCATCATGGGGTTGGCTAAATATGGCTGCTCATAGCGACACACAAAAACTTTCGATGAATTCAACTGCTTCCTTTTCACTACTTAATTAGTAAATTATCTATTCACGAAGAAAACAAACAAAGAGAGTTTCAAAGATGCAGTAAAAACTCTAATTTTCGGGGAATATCGGTTTTTAAAGTCTGATATCCCTGAAAGAGAGTTAGGGAAGAACTATTAGCTTTTTGTAATAGATTTAGTTGTAGGCTTAGAGTGATTAAAACTAACCAAAATGAAATTACTACACTTAACATTTTATCACAACACAGTCGAAGTTCATTGTCTTGAAGGGCATCCATTTTTCTCTTTCCTATTAGTATCGCTTTGCTAGCCAGCGAGAGGAGAGTCGGGTGGAAAGTTTTGAGGATACAGGGAAAGTACTTACAGATTGGGGGGAGAGAGGCGCATGTAAGAGAAAATTCCTGGAACATGTCAAGACAAGAGGACTTAAAGAAGTTATAGGTGAAGACATCTAAGTTAAATAGATTGCAAATTTCTTCAAGCTTCTGTCATGGTGAAAGAAACAGAAGTGTGATTTATTCCAACATAAAGAATAAAAAGAATGAAGCCTGATTTATACTCATTTACTCCCTTGTTTACATAACCTTTCCAGTGTAAATTTTACCACTGAAACACTTCTAACAACATAAAAGGACAAGGTTGCCACAATGCTAGTGCTATTGGAACCTAGTTGGTTTGCCCATAGCAGTAAGATAAACCAAGATTTAGGCTCAAGGAGACCATACTTAACAATATTTCAGAGATTTTCTTTCAGCAATACAGTCTGAATTGGAGACTTCTTACGCTACTATTGGTTTACGGTGAGTTTTGGTTCAACTTGTGAATGAGTAGTATGCAGGACATCAGAAAGAAATCCATAGGCACTAAATTTATTGTCCATTTTGTTCTACTTCTACAAGTGGGTTTAACGTATAAGAAGTGGCAGTACAAGCAAGTCAGAAAATCAAACCTTAACATCTAATATAACATACTAAAAGGAAACAAGCTCAGCAAAAAGGCACAACCAAGAATGTAAATCCTGCTGAGGTAGATGACTATGGGTGATCATCATGGCCCACGAATGTTATTTATTATGTTATCCAAAGGAATGGATATGTTTAACCATTCGAGCATGGACTGGTTAAAGAACTGATATTTTTTGCAGGATAACAGTAGATGAATGGATACAGCTGACAGAGCTATAATTAAATAAAGTCAAGGTACCAGTCATATTGAACTGACCTGAAAAGCAGAACGGATCAGCTCCTCCACAAAATCAACAGTTGCACCTTTAACAAAGCCATGGGAAATTTGGTCAACAACCACTTTAACTCCATCCTGCTCAAAAACCCTGCAAAAACTCGGAATTAAAAGATATATTTCCATAGGAGACCTACACGAAATATTATCAGAAAATCTAATATACTCAAATACATTTTATGTAGAACGACAACAAAACTACCCATTCCATGATCCTGGAAGCAAATTGCACCTGTCATCTTCTTTGATTGTGTCATCAAGAGAAAATTTATACTGGAAACCAGAGCAACCTCCAGCTTCTATGCACAAGCGCAACAACTTCTCGCTGCCCTCATCAGCTTGCAACTCTTTCATTCTCTACATAACATTAGCTCATGAGTTGAACTATACAAAGATTGTCAAAAACTTGCTCAAGAACGTGAATTACACGTCCTGAAATATATGTTCGTAGAAGTACAATAAAAGCATAATGAAAATTAAAAACAGTCATTACTCCATCACGGTATCACCTTAACCTGAAATACAATAGATACAATAGATTTCGAAGCTCGAAACAAACCAATCTCTTAAATTTCCACACCTCAATCCTCAGCGAGAATCCAAATAAAATAAGACATACCCGTCCAAACCCAGAGGCATAAGAAAACACAAAAAAGGGCAAAAATTCATACGTCCGGTAAAATCAAAAGACTAGCGGAAGAGTACCCGAACGCAGCTGTCTGTCAAATGGAGGTCATCAGGAGATTCTGGCGACAAATTCCGAGGTTCTCGCAGGGCGGAGGATGAGCTAAGAAGCCGAGAATTCTGAAGAAGCCGAGCCGAGAGGTAGGGTGAGAGCCGAGAAATCAGCGAACCCGACGTGGTTTCCATTTCTCTACCTTCTTCCGATCAATAAATTGACCTGTTTAACCAGAAGAATCAACCGAAATTAAACCAATTGACCCGATTACCCGACCCTTTTCAAATTACTAACGTGGGCTATTCCATTTTAAGAAGAGAATTTGGGTTCTATATGTTAAACATCGGCAAAAACTTGTGTGAGATGATCTCACAGGTCGTATTTTGTGAGACGGATCTCTTATTTGGGTCATCCATGAAAAAATATTACTTTTTATGCTAAGAGTATTACTTTTTATGGTGAATATCGGTATGGTTTGACCCGTCTCACAAATAAAGATTCGTGAGACCGTCTCACAAGAGCCCTACTCTTAAATTATTGCGGACCAATTGATGAAATTTGGATGAC
>NW_027357386.1:0-324 GCF_012295235.1 Primulina huaijiensis | reverse complement strand
CAAGACAATTGAAAGAATATGAAAAGAACTATCCCACACTTTATTCAGAATTGTCAGCAGTGGTATTTGCGTTGAAAATATGGCGCTATTATCTGTATGGTGAACGTTGTGAAATATACACGGAGCACAAGAGTTTGAAATATTTATTCACGCAAAAAGAACTGAATATGAGACAACGACGTTGGTTGGAATTAGTGAAAGATTATGATTGTGTTATTAATTATCATCCAGGTAAAGCCAATGTTGTTGCAGATGCGTTAAGTCGAAAATCAAGTTCTCTATCCACAATGCAAGTACAAGAACAAATTTTATGGGATTTACAGA
>NW_027357385.1:0-8143 GCF_012295235.1 Primulina huaijiensis | reverse complement strand
TTTTTAATGTATAACATTATGAGAGTGATTTTCTATTAATTTGATATCATTGTATAAATTAAAGTAATTAAATTTAAATTTTAAAATAAAAGTAAAATTTAAATTTAAAAAAAAGTAAAATTAAAATAATAAATAGCTTGATTGAATTAAGTGTTTTATTAATAATCCTATTAAACTAACGTAGAAAATAACTTAAAGAACATCATGAACATTATACAAATAATAAAACAAAAAAAAAGTAAAATAGTAAGTTTACAAAGTAAAATCAAAATAATAATTAATTTGATTGAGTCAAGTACACTATTAATTATTACATTAAACTTATATGAAAAATGACAATAAACAAAACGGTAAAATAGTAAGTTTACAAATAAAAGTCACATATTTATAATAATAAAATAAAATAAAATAGATGTTAGTAATATTAGCAATTTTTTTAAATGTATAACATTATGATAAATTTATAAGTGAAATCAAAATAATAATTAATTTGATTGAGTTAAGTACACTATTAATTATCATATTAAACTAACATGAAAAATGACTTAAAGAACCCCATGAACATGACAAAATATAAAACAAATGAAAGAGTAAAAAAAAAACTTAAAATGAAAGTTAAGTACACTATTAATTAACATATTAAACAAACATAGAAAATTACTTAAATAACCAAATGAATATGAAAAATTATAAAATAAATAAAAGGATAAAAAAGTAAGCTCACAATTCAAACTCATATATTTATAATAGTAATAGGTAATAGATAGATAGATTATATCAATATTACTATCGACTTCAATAAGAAACTACAGAAAGAGGATGCAGAAGAGTTCTTTACCTGAAGAATCTTGACTCTACCAGCAACATCAGGCCTGTCGACGGTGACCTGTCGATCAAACCTTCCGGGCCTCAACAATGCCGCATCAAGAACATCTGGTCTGTTAGTTGCTCCCAACACTATAACACCAGAATTACCAGAAAATCCGTCCATTTCAGTCAAGAGCTGATTAATAGTCTGCTCCCTCTCATCATTCCCACCACCAAGCCCTGCCCCTCTCTGCCTTCCCACTGCATCAATCTCATCAATGAAAACAATACAAGGTGCCTTCGACTTTGCCTTCTCGAATAAATCCCTCACTCTTGAAGCTCCAACACCCACAAACAGCTCCACAAATTCTGAGGCAGCACACGAGAAGAACGGAACCCCTGCCTCACCAGCCACTGCTCTGGCCAAAAGGGTTTTTCCTGTACCCGGTGGACCGACCAAAAGGCAGCCTTTAGGTATTTTTGCACCCAATGCAGTGTACTTATCAGGGTTTCTCAGGAAATCAACCACTTCTTGCAACTCCAATTTCGCTTGATCAGCCCCTGCAACATCAGCAAATGTGACCCCAGTCTCAGGCACCTCCTGGAACTTGGACTTAGACCGCCCAAAGTCCATCGGCCCGCCTAGCCCTCCAGGTCCACCAGGCCCGCCCTGGGCTCGCCTAAACAAAAAGAATAGACCAGCAAAAGCAAGAAATGGGAACAACAAATTCCCAATAAAACTGAACAGCCCATTCCCAGAGTCACCCTCAGAAACAGTAATATCAACACCATTCATAGCTAAAATGTCGATCAAGTCCGGGTCATTTGGCACAATAACAGTTGCCCTACGGCCATCAACGGCCGTCAGCTGAAGTACACTTCCGTCTTTACTAAACCTCACTCTCTCAACCTTACCCTTCTTCACTGCATTCAAGAATTCGCTGTAACGCCATTGGGAACCGTCGGGGAGGTCAGACGAAGGCTTGGCCTGAGGACTTGGAGCATTCATGATTAGATTTTGACCAAACGGTGAAGATGGACCAGGATTTTGCGCCTCAACTTCAATCACCTGCGGGGCAGTAGCTGGAGTAGGAGGAACATTATCTAATGCGAATGCTTGTGGATTAATTGAAGAAAGAAGTAACGCAGCTAAAGTAGCGTGATTTGAGATGCTATTCTTCGATTTATCAGAATTCTTGTTGCTAAAATATGATTGTGGCACTATGAATTTTCTTGGTACAGTTTCGGTGGTGCGGGGAACCACGATTTTGGTGCCAAAGAAATTAGAGGAAAGCAGAGGATTTGCCAAGGTTGAAGCCATTTCAGCTAATTGTTCGAAGTTTACAGGGGTTTGGAGAATTGGGAAAAGGAAATTTGATAAGAGTGGAAGCAATTTGAAAACTTCACCAGCAAGTGAGAATGGAAGAATCACAATAGATTCATGATCGAATGAAAGCCATGGATTGATATGTTGCTTGGTTGGTTCTACGTGTTTGAAATATTATCCAGACATTATTCCTTTGATTTTTATGCTTTGAAGCGGAAGGGGAAGAGTGGAGACAAAAGGAAAGTCTTGGAAGTAGTATTTTCTAGAAAAACAATATATTGTTGCGGCAAAAGAAAAAAAAATTCCTTCTTTAACTATTTTTTTAGGTTATATGAAAAACCAAAATAAATAAATAAATAAATAAATAAAATGATAAACATATTGTGTTCTAAAAAAGGGGGAAAAAAGGAAAAAAAGAGAGAGAGAGAATGGTGTAATAAAATAAATTTTCAATATTTACTTCCAAAATACTAATTCCCATTTCAAATAATATGCATGCTCAATTCTTTTAATTATATTTGGCCAAGATACCACATTTCAATTGTTTCACAGGCTGAGTAAATTACTGCTTTCCTGCGAATTCAAAATTGTAGGAACTTTCAGTTAATGTTGTGTTAAAAGCATATCACATTTCATTTTCCAAAGATTTTAGGACATAAAATTTGAATCCTCATGTTCGATTATTGTTATGCCTGCATATCTAAGCGATAAATGATATTTGGACAATGCCTGTGGCTGTGGGTTAACCACCATTAATTAAGCATAAAAATATATTAATGCAACAGTGTTCATATTAAATTAACATTCTTAGTTCTAAGCTGTAAAGATTCCATGACCTGAAACCTGAATGCGTGGCATTAATTTAACGAACATGATTTTCTTTTTGGCCATATTCTCTGCCCAGCGTGCACAATAGTACTCGTGTGCGCCTTACTGTATTTATTATTGTCTGAAGATCAGTAACACTCCAGCTCTATGCATAGTCGGTATTATTAAACAAACTTGCTTTTGTCAAGATTCTTCCTGCTTAGGTGTCAAACTTTTGATGAAACAAGATCCGGGGGACATGGAGCTCGTGAACTATTATTCTTACTTTAAAATTTCAGCAGATGAGTCATCGTAGGTGTAGTGGATTCCTTTTGTTTTTTATTTGGTTATCTTCTTATATATATAGATTATGTGTGGAAGAAAGTCCAAAATATTTATTCTGGTAAAGAGTAAAACAGTAAGATCTGTTCGTTATACAAGAAAAGATGGCTAATTTCCATTCTAGATCAAACAGTCTACCATCTGAATGCAGTCCACTGATGAATGAGATTCGAGATCGATTATGCCAGTTAAAGGGATCAGAAGCCACATCAACAACAGGCAAATATATGTGTTCAAACTTGGCTGGCCTCGTTGGTTTGCACGAAGCACTCAAGAATCTGATTCAGACGCCTTCATTCCAACAAGCCCTCTCGCATGATCAATGTGAGAATTGGATTGACGAGATTCTTGAAGGGTCACTTGTGCTTGTCGATCTTTGTGGATTTTCAAGAGATGTTGTCTCTTTATCCAAGGAATCCATTCAAGATCTCAAATCCTCCATTAGGAGAAATAGAGGTCAAAGTACAGCCACATCAGATGACATCAGTTCTTATGTGGCCTCAAGAAAAAAGATATACAAAATGGTTGACAAGAAGTGCATCAAGAATTCGAAAAGGTTCAACCAGAATTCAACAACACTCATAAAAGAAAACGTTGATCTTAAAACAATGGTGATAGTGTTTAAAGAAATTGAGGTCATTTCTTCATCAGTCCTAAATTCGGTATTATTATTCCTTTCTGGTTTAAAGGCAGGATCAAAGCATAGAAGTTGGTCCTTGCTGTCAAAGTTCACTCAAACAAGCCGTAAACATTCTGAAGCAGATCAAGAATACAGTTACAATGACTTGTTTAACGTGCACTTCTACGAGCCCATGAAAGGCATGGATAATGCAACTGTTCAAAACATCTTGAAGAAGTTGAAAGGATCAGAAATGACAATCCATGAACTTGAAGAGGGATTGGAAGCTTTGTTTAGGAGTTTACTGAAAACAAGAGTGTCTCTTCTTAATGTTCTCAGTGATCATTAATCACTTGAACTTGCCCTATGTTTTGAGATTTTTATCACACATGTAAATGAATTAAAGATGATTACTTTTAAATCCACAATTTACACATCAATTTAGTTAAAAGAAGTTTAGTCCATCACATTTTGTAGTTTATCTTGTTTCTGTTTCCTGCTGGCAACTCTTTTTCATTTACTCGTATCTCTGAAACCCTTGAATGCGAAATTAACCAGCTGACATTGATATTATCCCAAGAAAATGACCAACTAGGTCTGAGGATCAAGCTTTTTGTCGTTTCCTTCGCATGTGTAAGGCCATTATATATTCCTCATGCTCAAAGATCAGTGTAGACAAGATATGTGAGATTTGTTTTTTTTTCAGGTTCAGGTGTTGAATATACAGGGATCATGGAACTCGTGTGAGACAATTTAATTCAATTTCGAAAAGTTAAAGAGACACTTTGGGTGGAATAGATTCCTCTTGTTTGGTTTACTTTACTCGTTATTTATAGTTGGTGCCGCCAAAGGGATGGATTCAATCTTTTTGAATATTTCTGATAAAGAGTTAAACAGTAGATTTAGCATATCAGTTCACTTTGCAAGAAAAGATGGCTAATTTCCATTCCAGATCAAACAGTTTTCCATCTAAATCTCATCCAGTGATGGATGAGATTCAAGATCATTTATGTCGGTTAAAGGCTTCAGAAGCCACATCGATAACAGCCAAATCTGTAGGTGTGGACTTGGCTAGCCTCGTAGATTTGAACGAGGAAGTCAAGAATCTGGTTCGGATTACTTCAATCCAACAAGTCCTCTCCCATGACCAATGTGGAACTTGGATCAATGAAATTCTTGAAAGATCACTTGGGCTCGTGGATCTATGTGGATTCTCAAGAGATTTTGTTTCTTCAATGAAGGAATACATTCAAGATCTCGAATCCTTCATTAGAAGTAACAGAGATAAAACAGCCACAAAGAATGATATCAAGTCTTATTTGGTCTCAAGAAAAAAGATTAACAAATTGATCCACTAGAAGAAGTACGTGAACTTGAAAAGCTTCAAACAAAATTCAACAGCTTCCCTAGAAGACAATAATAATCTGCAAGCCCTCATGATAGTTGTGAAACGTGCAGAGGCTATTTCTTTCTCGGTCCTAAACTCGGTATTGTTATTCCTGTCCGGTGCAAAGGAAGATCAAAGCCAAGAAGTGGGTCATTGCTTTCAAAGTTCACTCAAACGAAACCTGTATTTTCTGAGACAGATCAAGAATGTGGTTCTAAGGACTTGTTCGACTTGCATGTTGGGGCCTCAATGAAATGCATGGACAATGTAACTGTTCAAAGCATTTTGAAAAAGTTGAAAAATTCAGAATTGACCATCCATGAATTTGAAGACGGATTGGAATCTTTGTTTAGGAGTTTAGTGAAAACAATAGTTTCTCTCCTTAATATTCTCAGTGATCATTAGTCCCTTGGACCTGTCTTAATTTTGAGAATTTGATCACACTTCTGTACATATCATAAAATATGTAAACTAATACTTATATTCATTCAGTCACATGTGTTCTTCACCCTTTCTATTTTTTGCCAAAGTTATTTCTATCTATCCATCCATCTATATGTATGTAACTCCATATACACACAAGGAATTTTATTTCACAGAGAAAATGTCATTAGAATGTACTTATACTTATATGATTTTTTTTTACAAAAAATGTACTTAGCCATCCAAGTGTTGTAATTTGAATATAAGAAAAAAAATTACTCTTCCCAAGAACACAACAAAGGGCAGCTTTTGAAATAAAAATGTAGAAGTGGTATTCATCTTAAATATTCTTTATACAAGTTTATGATACTCATTACTTGGTTCTCTGTTACAGTTTCTGGCAGTTTTTTCATATCAGTGAGCTATAAAAATGCAAATTCTAATAAGCTCTTCAAAATTTCATTCAAAACAGTATAAATTATCTAATTTATTTCATAGAAGACGACATGTCCCTTTGCAATTAGGTGATGCAACTGCATTATAATTAATTGATCATCTCAAGAACTAGGCTGTCAAGATTCCTATTGTTATTAATCATAGATCAATCAGCAAAATGGACAGAGGAGCAACATTTTAAGATATGATTTCTGAATTAGTAATAAATTAATATGCTATTTTGCTTCTTGCGCATGTGTACAAATTTTTATTGGAGATTCCTGATTATTTGCTCCACAATGAAGGCTAAAGTAACACGTTTAAGACAAGATCAAGGTATGTAATACAGATGAGATGTGTGCAACTCGCTTTTTCATATTTGATTTTTAATATACAGGGAACACGGTACTCATGTGATATAAAATTTGATTCGATTTCCAGAAATTATGAGACATTTTAGGTGGAACAGATTCCTTTTGTTTTCTTTCCTTTAATCCTTATATATAGTATAGCTAGAGATAGATTCAACCATTCTATATCTGTTCTCGCTTTCGTGCTGGGAAAAAACAAAAGTACAATTAGCCTTAACAGATCAGTTCATTTTGCAACAAAAAGATGTGTAATTTTCATATTAGATCAAACAATTTGCCTTATTAATCTCATCCAGTAATGAATGACATTCAAGAACATTTATGCCGGTTAAGGGGCTCAGATATCATGTCTATAACAGCAAAATCCGTATTTTCAAACTTGGCTAGCCTCGTAAATCGCATGAAGATATCAAGAATCTGATTCAGATTCCTTCAATCCAACAAGCCATCTCCCATGACCAATGTGGGACTTGGATCGGTGACATTCTTGAAGGATCACTCAGGCTCGTGGATCTTTGTGGATTTTCGAGAGATATCGTATGTTTAATCAAGGAATCCGTTCAACATCTTGAATCCCCCATCAGAAGAAACAGAGATGAAACAGTCACAGCCAAGGACATCGATTCTTACGTGGCCTCAAGAAAGAAGATTATCCGAATGACCAATAAGAACATCAAGAATATAAAGAGCTTCAACCAGAACCTGACACCACTCCTAGAAAAAGCCGCAGATCTTAAAACCATATTGACAGTACTAAAAGAAATGGAGGCTATTTCTTCCTCGGTTTTAAAATCTATACCGATACTCGTGTCGTGTCAGGGGCAAAGAGAAGATTGAAACAAAGAAGTTGGTTATTGCTTTTAAAGCTCACCCAAACCAGCCGTGTACATGGTGAGATGGAGCAAGAAATTGATGGTGGGGATATGCTGTATGCAATGAATATCAACATGCTGCAAAATGAAATCATCAGAAATGACAATGCAGGATCTTGAAGAGGGATTAGAATCTTTCTTTAAAAGTCTAGAAAAACCAGATGGTGATACCCACAGGCATAAACTCCCGGCCCTTTTCTAGGGCCCACAGCAGCACCTTGAACCCATCAAGATCATGCCCAAACTCCCGGCCCATCTCTATGGCCCACAAGTGAAGGCCCATTAGCAGCCCAGGTATTCTCCTATAAATAACAGGTTTGAGCGTATGATAAATCTATTATAAGGCTACGTTTGGTACGTGTGATGAGATAATTAAATGATTATTAATTCAAGTGATTATAAAATGAGATGTATGGATTATTAGTACTATGAGATAAATAATATGGTGTTTGATATGAATTTAAAATAATGTACTAATTTTGTACTTTTTTAGTGTAAAGACAAAAATGCCCCAGACGACATATAAATGAGCTAATTGTCCTTCTTGTTTGGTTCAATTTTTCAGACATGTATAAGTAGTAGGTTTAAGTATATATGTTAAGAAAATACCCTTCCAAGTTAGAAACTGTAGTACAAAGACGGGGAACTTGATTTTCTTCCTGAACCAAATTTCAAACCCTTACGTCCTCTCTTGGTGGAACAATATCATTCCGTATTTTGATTTCCTCACCTTCGTTTCGCACAATTGAATGG
>NW_027357384.1:0-2078 GCF_012295235.1 Primulina huaijiensis | reverse complement strand
TTTTCTATCTATCCTGCAGAGAATCCTTGATATCTCTGTAGACTAAGATTTTCATTCATGATCCTTTGGACCATGTTATGAGATATTGTTGTCTGGCTAAAGAACCCAGACAAATCCTCATGTGTTTCGTGTCGAAACACCTCGTTTTCAGTCAGATTCCGATTCAGTTCCATCGGATTCTTCCTGACTTAGGACCTCTTCTTCTTCATATATACTTTCATCTGAGGCAATGTCCTCAAATCGGTATACCTGAATAAGATCTTGGTAATAAACTGCTTCTTCAATATCCGGAGTTGGATCGAAGCGTTTGATATCTCTTTTTTCATTTTTTGGACAGTTGGCCGAGATATGACCTCTTGCTCCACATGTCCAGCAATTACAATCCTTAAAACTTTCATTAGCTCGTGTATGAGCTCTTCTGAAAGTTTTCTTTGTAGGTGTTCTTCCAGTACTTCGAGATGTACTCGATGCTTGGGAGGATATCCTACTCCTTGATGGTCCGCTTTTTTGTCCAATTTTGTAAGATCTGACTTTTTGTCTAGACTATATTGTCCTTGGTTTCCAAGAACTCCTTCCACCTCTAGCATAAGGATGAGTCCTGAAACTTTTCCTTTTATGCTTTTGTGGTTTACTTCCAATAATTGTTGGAAGATCATTTTACTTACAACACAAAGGAGTACGTTTGTTAATACCCCTTAATCGNTCTTCTTCGACTCCTGAATTCCATCTATATTTAGTGAATAACATAATGTATTCATCTACTAAACAGATGTCATGTAATTCAAGACTATACAGAGCTTGAGTATATTTCTTCCTCTTCTCTGTGTCTTGACTATTAAAATAGTCTACCCCTATAAATTGTGCTTTAAATAGGGTAGCCATTCTTCCTGCAATCTCGCTAAAAGATTCACCTGCTAGGACTGATTCTTTGGTTTCCACCGAAGTCATGTCCCAAGCAATTTTCAATGATCCCATAAGACTCATTTCTAGAAGTTTAATGAATCCTTCTCTGTTGAGATCAAGTGTTCCTGCTGCAATTCTCATAGCATATGTCCAATCATTTATGAGTTCTTCTCTGTTTTTGAAATCTAATACATCAAGGTTAAGCATAACCCCGTAAGGATGTATAGGATCTAAAATAGTTTTCCCATAGGGTGTTTGGTGCAAGGGAATTTGATTTCTCCTTGTCCTTGTTCCCGCAGGGTGTGAACCTCCACCAGTATGGAAATCAGTTTGAGATTGTCTCATGTGTATATTTTGAGATCCCACACTTTCCCTTGGTGGTTCCTGTGAGGATGACCAAGTTATAGCAGGTGTTTCACCTTCTGCTGTGTTCATCTTTAGATCTATCACTTTGAGATTTGCGAAGGATTCCGCAAGCTCTTGTAGATCCTCTAGATCAATCCTTTCTAAAGTTGTCATCAGATTAATTTATTTTCTGAGACAGACTTTATTAGATTGATCATCTTTTCTTCTTCAGTTAATGGTTTTGAAACCACTCTGGCCTTTCCTTGTTGATGCAACAACGGTTCAGTGCCAAATGATGGTGGTAACCATCCTCCTGAAGATCTTTTACTAGAACTTGGTTGTTGTTCTAGTTTCTGAATTCTGTTTTGAATATCCTTTAATATTCCAAGAATTTCTTCCTGGTTTTCAAGGATCTTCTCAACTCGTTGAGGTACAAAATATAGCATGTTGCCATAATTTTGTACTGTTTTCTGGATTTCTCTAAGGTCTAAAGAGAGCTTAGAAGAATCTGGTATAATTTCCATAAACTTATTAGATTGAATCATAAGTTTACCTGAGGGTGTTGAGGCTTCCCTTTCTGCTCTAGATATCTAGCAATAGTTAGATGTTCTTGTTTATATTCCAAAATATTGGAATAATCCTTGTAAATTATTTTTCTCGAACCTAAGTTCGGATTCATAATTTTCGAAATTCTCCTCCTCAAACATTTCGTTTCTTTGTAGCAATAAATTTTGTGTTTGAAATAAATCAACCTTAAGCTCTGATACCATTTTGTGAAGCGCGATGATCAATTAAAATAAAATTAGGGAATAAGGGTACTCTTGGTATTT
>NW_027357383.1:0-292 GCF_012295235.1 Primulina huaijiensis | reverse complement strand
ATTGAGCAAGCATTTCACTTATGATTTTTAGTCAGTTATGCAAGTATTATAATTGCTCATGACAAGTTATTTTCAAATTATGCCTCTTTACATGATATTTTTATTCCCATGCAACTTTATTATATTATTTACTCGTTATTTACGATATATGCATGCTGAGTCTTTAGATTCACTGGACTTGATTGTTGTAGGTACTGATGATGTCGGGATCAAGGGCGGGGACCAGTGAGCCAGCTTGAGTCGACAATAGTGGAACCCGATGACCTCATTTACAGCACTTGCCATTTTTATG
>NW_027357382.1:0-800 GCF_012295235.1 Primulina huaijiensis | reverse complement strand
AAAAGGAGGTAAGTTTTATTCAAGTACAGTATGTTTTGGAAGTTAGAGGTTGAGTAAATCAATATATGCTCTATATTATGTGTTCGTAAGATGATACGCAACATATATTCGCAACCAGATCGAAGAACGGACACCGTATGTGATTCTTGCTAAGTTTCAGCATACATGTCATGAGTTTATGCAGAAAATGGAGCTTATGAGATAGATATGATTGTTGTTATGAATTGATAACATTGATCTTATGAGGTTTGAGTTACCGGTATCACGAGATTTCGCCGTAATACCGTCGAAATGTACCGAGATTAATATTGATCGTATATGTATTGAGTTGGGTTGAGATTGATAGAATGCATTTTGAACATGTCATTTCAGATTTCTTGTGACAAGCTTCTACATCGAGACCTCGACATTTCTAAAGACTACGACAAGGAAGGTATAATTCAATGTTTGATTGGGGAGATATAACTCGAATCAGAGTCGGTTCGAGTTTCCCATAAATCACATACTAGATGTATATGCATTGCTATGTTTGTGTTGATTCTGAATTATGTACAATCATTGAGCTAGGAGAGTCATTGGCAGAATTGCCAAGTTCTAGACGTTCGGTGGTATCGAATCACAGGAGAATATCGACTCCGATTGTAGATATTCGATACAGACAGGGCCGAAGTCTAGGAATAAGACGTATCGCCACAACGATTGGGGGCNGAATTGCCAAGTTCTAGACGTTCGGTGGTATCGAATCACAGGAGAATATCGACTCCGATTGTAGATATTCGATACAGACAGGGCCGAAGTCT
>NW_027357381.1:0-276 GCF_012295235.1 Primulina huaijiensis | reverse complement strand
AAATGGTTAAGTCCCTTTGTATGTTCTTCTGTTCATATAAATCTAAAATCTTTTTTCAATAATGGACTAAACACTTTTCTATGTTTTGCTAGTTTTTTTATAAACATCCCAGCAAAATTAACAACTCCTAAGAAACTTTGAAGTTGCTTCTTGTCTTTGAGGCTCTCTGGAAAATTATGCACCTTTTCCACTATGTGTTCTTGCAGAATTATTCCTGACTCATCGATTTCCGCCTTATATTGCTCATATAACATTCCTACTGGAATGTATATGGAG
>NW_027357380.1:0-581 GCF_012295235.1 Primulina huaijiensis | reverse complement strand
CTTACTGAGTCGCCCCCTGTTGAGGCTCCGACTGACTGCACTCCTTAGGAATTGCGGACTTACAAGGAATGGTGTGACCATGACTTGAAAGAAAAAGTGTTATATGCAGGCTTCTATGAATGATGAGAAGTCGGTTCTTTATGTGAGTTCTTCATCTGGTATGGAGATTGGTCCACATGGGAAGGGAAAGAAGCGTTCTTTCCAACATCCCAAGAAGAACGTGCTTTTGAAGAGGCAAGCTCCGAATCCCGTTGGGGCAGCTACACCAGTTAAAGCTGACAAGACTGTTGACATCTAACATCACTGCAATAAGCCTGGACGTTGGAGGCGTAACTGCAGGGAATATCTCGCCTAGAAAGGTTCTGGAAATGGTATGTTCTATATCAAAGTAAACATTTCAATTAACTCTACTTCTTGGGTATTAGATACCGGCTGTGGCTCACATCTCTGTAATGAGTTGCAGGTGATGGGAAGAAGTAGGAGACTAAGGGAAGGTGAGACCTTCTTGAGGATGGGCAATGGAGCAAGAGTTGCTCCCAAGGCCGTAGGAGATGTTTGTTTACTTTTGAACAATGACTTTA
>NW_027357379.1:0-511 GCF_012295235.1 Primulina huaijiensis | reverse complement strand
GCAAAGCATTCAAGGTTTTTGCCACACCAAAGTGTCCCATCAAACAACCCCCATGAGCCTCCCTAACAAGTAATTCACGAATGGATGATTTAGGGATGCACAACTTATCTCCTCTAAACAAGAAACCATTATGCAAATAGAATTTTTCATGTGGACCATGCATACAAGTTTCAAATACTTCCTTAAAATCCTCATCTAGTACATATAATTCTTTCACATGCTCAAACCCCAAAATTTTAGACTCCAAGGAAGAAATTAGTACGTACCTCTGTGATAGTGCGTCAGCCACTACATTTTCCTTACCTTGTTTGTACTTGATGATGTATGAAAACGTTTCAATAACTGCCACCCACTTAGCATGCCGCTTGTTCAGCTTTTGTTGCCCCTTAAGGTGCTTTAGTGTTTCATGATCCGTATGAATCACAAACTCCTTAGGCCTTAAGTAGTGCTGCCACGTCTCTAGAACCCTCACAAGAGCGTAGAACTCCTTATCATACGTGGGATAGTTCAG
>NW_027357378.1:0-297 GCF_012295235.1 Primulina huaijiensis | reverse complement strand
CTTATGAGGTTGAACTTGATCCGTCTCTATCGTATATTGAGTATCATGTTTGTATATTGGATCGTAAAGATAAAGTGTTACGCAATAAAGTTATCCCACTTGTACGTGTTCAGTGGTCGAGGCATGGTGTAGCAGAATCAACGTGGGAAACAAAAGAGAAGATGAGCAAGGATTCGGGTAGATCGAAGATGCTGTTCCGGTGCTCTGTTTCTGCGCGAATTCTTCCGGTTTTGGGGTGAGCGTTTTGTGTTTCTGCGATTTATACAACTTGAATTTGTAGAATTGACCTAAATAAAC
>NW_027357377.1:0-416 GCF_012295235.1 Primulina huaijiensis | reverse complement strand
TTAGAATTTTGTGATTCTTGAGTAGGTTTTATGTGATTTGTTGTTTTTATTGTTGTAGTTTGGAAGTTTAGAATAAGAGTTTGGAGTAGTAAAATGTTGAATTGGAAAGTGCAGAAGATAAAAATTTCAGAAGCTCCAGCGCACCCGCGCTAACACATGCACCGCACCCGCGGTAATTGAAAATCGAATTTCAGAAGTTCTGCCGAAGCTGTACCGCACCCGCAGTCTTTGTTCTACCGCACCAGCGGTCACTGAAGTTCGAAAATGAAAGTTTTCCCCGAAATAGCACCGCACCCGCGGTGCCATCTTTACCGCACCCGCGGTGGTTGACAGACAAAGTCCGGAAATTCTGAAATTTGGTGTGCTGCGCGTGGGAGTTGATGACTTTTGTGTTTTGCATGCAAAGACTTGTCTAG
>NW_027357376.1:0-280 GCF_012295235.1 Primulina huaijiensis | reverse complement strand
ATTTAGCAAAAAAACTGTAGAAAAGAAAATACTTCCCGCTCTGAATGACAAGATTGTGTGTGCAAAAACTATTACACAATATCAAAGTCGTCTAAAGTGGTTCAAAGGAAGATACAGCAGTTATTGTAAGCTTATGCGTCATAACTCTGGTTTTGGATGGGATCCTGAGACAAAGAAATTCACGGCTAATGACGAAGTATGGGAAGATTATTTTAAGGTGAGAGTCTTCGAGTTTAAAAAAATAAAATTTATATTTACAATTAGATTTATAACTAGCTTA
>NW_027357375.1:0-435 GCF_012295235.1 Primulina huaijiensis | reverse complement strand
CACGTGAGTGAGGCGTGTTCTCGGTTGGAGCTTGTGAGTGGTTTCGGGTGTTTCTTGGATTGTGGTTGGCCTAGGGCCCATAGCTATGGTTTAAACCATACCTTAGGGTGTTGGTAAGAGGCTCTGGTTGGTGGTTCAAGCCCTACTGGCCAATAGCCTCACAAACAAAGCACGGATGCACGGCCGCTGCTGTTGTATTTTATTGGACAGCAGGTTGGCTTCGGTTCAGAGGTGTCATTCGAGTCCTTGGTCGGCTTTTAGCCTATGGCCTTTGACTGAACAATACCTTATTGAGTTAGGAAGGTCATGTTTTTGGCCGTTTGTGATTTGGTTAAGTTTAGAGTTCGTACGAGAATATACGGTGTTATGTGCCAAAGTGACTCTCGAAATAGCGTTTCATGATTTTGGCATCCATGCACAATTTTCGTGTATTAC
>NW_027357374.1:0-553 GCF_012295235.1 Primulina huaijiensis | reverse complement strand
GTGACTCTCATAGTCGGTTTAATCAGTTTCCCATAATTACTGATATAAAAATAAAAAAAATCATTTCTTTTCTTTTACATATGGATGAAATTCTCTAAAAAATTTGTAAATATTTTCCCTCTGTTTCTGAAAATGTTCTAAGAAAAATTTATGCAGGAAGATTGAGATTGCTAATGCAAAAAAGAATTCCAGAAGATATTCGTCTTGTAATAGAAGCTAAGGTCCGATTAGGAGGAGAAGTTCCACAATCATTGCTCATTCGGTATATGCCTGGATTAGGAAAAAGCACTTATGCGAAAAAAAGAAGGGCCAAAAGTTTAGGGGTTTGTCATAAGTGTGCAAGATGGACTTGTAACAAACGATGCAGATCTTTGGGATGTGTTTCCAATAACAGAGAAGATAAAATTGGTTTCATTAAGAATGGGCTGAGTAAGGAGTCTTTAGATAACATCTTATTGACTCTTGAGACGCATTCTAGTGGACATGTGCATATTGAACTTCTCCGTTCATGGAAACAATTCCAAGATGAGCGTCATAGTCTTGGGAATCCGAC
>NW_027357373.1:0-775 GCF_012295235.1 Primulina huaijiensis | reverse complement strand
AAGACTATGGCACTATCGCCATATTCCTATCCCGTGACAATGTGCGATGTGCCCGTGGCGATCCCACCACTATCATGCACTTCTGTCACAAGATGACTCGTCTAATACTCGTCTAAAATCAATAGAACAAGCATATCAATTCATTAATTGCACATATCAATGCAATAAAATAAAGTATGTGATTTAGGGAAACTCGAGTCAAACCTCACTCGAGTTGTGCAATCCCAACTCAACATTAATTTATACCTTTATCTTCTCGGTCCGACGAAGACGAAGTCTCGAATTCAGCTCTGTCCATACCCAATCTGGCAATGACAATATCGAATAGATACAATATCAGTAAATAACTCATTTCAACCTGTTCTGATCAATACTCAAATCAAAACATAATCTGATCAATGTCAACGACATAAGGTACAATCTCAATAAATACTGAATCTGATCAATATCTATTTACGGATGTTTCGACGGCATAACACTACAGTCTCGATAACCCCGTCAATCTCAACATCACAGATATACTACCAGAACTCATAATCAGTAGCAGTACAACTCAGAATCTCAACGATAATACACATCTGATATCGAATCTCAATCAATTTAACTCCAAAAATCATAACAATTATATAAACAGTCTGTTCTTTAATCTGACTTCAAATATACGATGTCTACTGTATCAAAAACACCATATATGATTCATATTTGATTCTGACAATATCATAATTTCAACTCATGTCTAAACGTAACAAAACTTACGTCCAGTTGTACCCTGCGT
>NW_027357372.1:0-317 GCF_012295235.1 Primulina huaijiensis | reverse complement strand
ATTGAAAATAATCATATTAGCATATAAAATAGCATTCAGGACACTACCATGACTTTTACTAATTTTTAGGTGTAAAATGACCGTTTTACCCCTTGACGTAAAATTTTACGTTTTTTATTTTTTCTTAATTCCATTGACTCTAACATGTCCCAAATAATTATTTAAGCATACATGAATTTTCTCATATTTTTATTTAGCTTAAATTGAGGTCTTTTAATTTAATCTTTAAATAAGACGTATTACTGCGTTTTAATCACGAATTAAACCAAACTTCCATATAAAATTCTCAAATTAAAAACTTAGACTTTTAATAATTA
>NW_027357371.1:0-770 GCF_012295235.1 Primulina huaijiensis | reverse complement strand
ATGTGCATGCCATGCCTTGGATATTGAAAAAGTAGTCTCCCAACCTTTCACCTTCCATGCATGCAATTCTATTTGGGTTTGTAACAATTACAAAGCCTATGGACTTTTATTTAAATATCTCAAACACATTTGAGACCATTTAAACTTTACTTGAAATTACTCAAGCCCACTAGTTGAATAATTATTTCTTTTTGGGATCTACAAGACCCAATATTATTTAATTAATTCAACACTAGAATTAATTTAATTATTTGGACTCTACTAGGCCTAATAGTGTTTAATTAATTCAACACTTGAATTAATTTAATTTATTTCATAATAATGTTTATAAAAATCAAAATTTTCAAATAAATTATTTAATTGACCAACTTTTAATTTATGAACACTTCCACAAATTAAAAGTTACATTCCCCACATAGAAGTCGTACTTCTATTTTTCTTTACGCTTAAAAACTCTTTTATAAGCCGTTCAACACATTGAACTATTTTCCCTCTCAACGAGATCTAGAAAGTTAGCACTTGTGTGGTCCTCAATGGTTCAATGATACAACTAGCCGTGGGTTCACATCTCCATGTGATTCGGGACTAAACATGTCCTTATATGAGCATACCTCAATTGCTCCATTTTTACTTATCAACTCTTTGATAATAAAAACGTCAGAACTCAAGCCTGATAGTACCCAATCAATCATGTTAAACGCCTAGCAGCATCGCTTACATGATTTTCTAGGTATCAAATGATAGTGCCTGCAAGAACCAATCTATTATGA
>NW_027357370.1:0-576 GCF_012295235.1 Primulina huaijiensis | reverse complement strand
AAGCTAAAAAATTCAAATGGAGGTGATTCAAACATTTTTGGAATCGTAGAGAAATTATCTACAACTTTGCAGAAGACGTGATTGCCTAAAAAGTTGGTTAAGATGATCAAATTGTGAAAATATCAAAAGGAGGACAAATTTACTTTCACCTTGACCAGAATATAGTAAAAAAATCATAACTATTTTAATATTTAACCAAATGAGGTGAACCAAGTGACCAAATTCATCTAGAGACAATTCCCCACATGTTTACTGTTTTGAGCTGAGTCAAATTTGGTGATTAAAGTCATGGAACAAAGCATTGAAAGAAGGGACATGGAATTGAAGTTGGAGGAGACAAAGACTACTATTAAAACTACATGATATTAATAAAATTTTTGACTCTTTCTCTCATTTGGCATATAAATAGAGGCATTGTGCTAGCTTGAGAATCATTCTATCTCATTGTAAAATATAGTGTGTGTGGGGACCCGGACGCTAATCATGTTCATAATCATCATTGGGACTAATTAATCAATTAGTAAACATGGACTAAATTTTTTTTTTAAAGTGCGGAACGTAAGGGAATTCATCTAA
>NW_027357369.1:0-3298 GCF_012295235.1 Primulina huaijiensis | reverse complement strand
TCAGTGACTCATAGACTCTAACTCGACTCGTCCTAATCTAGGGATATCGATCGGAATAAGAACATACACCCACTTACACTCCCGATCGGGGTGGTGGTATGTTCTTATTCACGGGCTTTGGCCCTTTCCATATCGAACATCAGTAATAGAAGAAACTACAATTCTATCCACTTCGAAATGACCAAACATCCGGTGTCTTGACCTATCCATCACAGACTTTGGCATTTTCACCAATATCCTATTCTGTGAGAATGTGCAATGTGCCAGTGACGATTCCATCACTATTCGGCACTACTGTCACAAGATTACTCATTTACACTTACAATTAGGCGTATCCGCTTATGACTCAATACAAAAATCAATAAATCAAAGATATCAATCTCATTTAATTGCAAATATCAATGCAATAAAGTAAAGTATGTGATTTTGGGAAACTCAAGTCAATCGGACTCGAGTTGTGCAATCCCGCATCAACTTAAATTTATACCTTTGTCTTCTCGGTGTGACGAGGTCGAAGTCTCTAATTCAAATCTGTCCATACTAAATCTGGCAATGACAATATCGAATAGGCACAATATCAATAGTCAACTCAACTCAGATTTGTTCTGATTAATACTTCATCTAATTCAATATCGACGGTATAACGGTATAGTCTTGATATCCCCGTCAACTCAGACAACAATAGATATCAACAACAAGCCATAATCAATAGCCAAACTAATCCATAATCTCACAAATCTGAATAATCTCAATTCAATATCTGAAAAACCATAATAAATTCATAACCAGTCTGTTCTTCAATCTGTTCTCTATTATACGATGTCTAACATGTCAAGAACCTCATATATGAATCATATCCGTCTATGATTACATCAATTATCACCAAATCATTTCAGATTACTGTAATCAAAATCTTGGGCCTTACATTTCTTCCCCCCTAAGATATGATTTCGTCCCCGAAATCACAAGCAATCATATCAGATAAAGAAAGAAATGTATAACAAAATCAATCAAAAACCCATATCAGTGAAATAACTCTGGACATTGCTACCTCATATCAGACTCAGTCTTCCAGGTAGCTTTTTCGATTCCCTGACGACTTTACTGTGCTTGCAACAGCGGAATAGTCTTCGTACTGAATTCTCTTTCTTTCACGGATTTCCGATTCCAATCTGGAATACTAATTCAAGAAGTACAATCTCATAATGCAGCTCGAAGTAACTTTGATAAAATAAATCTCAAAAATACTGGCTATACAATATCCGTATATATCAATCAACAGCTCATAACAAACCACACTATCATCTGCTGTCAATCTATTCAATCCCAGTCAATTCCAATATCCAACCTTCTGTCTCAAATACCAATCTGACATTGGCATATTTAGTCTGTCTATTCTGAGCTGTCTTCATTTTTTTCCGAATTAGTTTAAATTCCTTTGTCATATCTCTGATCCTATCAAGTATAATCTCAGGTACCTCAGAGATATTATCTCCATACGAAGGAAATCTGCAGTTCTCACTGTACAATGTCTCGAATGAAGTTATCTTGATACTCATCTGATAGCTATTGTTGTACGATAATTCCCAAAGTGACAATGAATCTTGTCAACTAGTGCTAAAATCAAGCACTACAACTTCACGGATATCCTCCAGGGTCTGGATCATCCGTTTTGCCTATCCGTCAATCTGTAGATGATATGTGAAAAAGCTTGTTGTATACTCTGCCAAAAGTACGAAATCAACTGAAAATCACGGTCTGATATAGTCAATTTCGGCGCTCTGTGCAATTTGACTACTTTTCTGACATACAACTCAGTGGTCTGGTCATGTCTGTACATCTTCCTGTACAAAATAACTGATAAACATAAAAATTGTACATTAATTAAATGTTTTATAATATAATTATATAGTTTTTGTTTTATTAAATGTTTAAATATTATATATAAGTTGTTGTGTAATTACAAGTTTTTACTATTTTTTACAGGTTCGATAAAACAAGAATAAACTTGGTGTTGCAAATGGGATTAAGATGATTCTTGGACCTGTAGAAATTTGATTATAATATCTACAATGAGATAAAAATCCTCTCACAATTGGGATCAAATTAAGAAACAAATAAAGTTACCAAAGGAGTGGCAGTTTTACCATGCTCTAGTATTTTGACCATATCTCTCAAATTACTTGGTGAAATAGTTTGAAAAAAATACCACAACTAGACAACTCAATTATCCACATGTTTTTTTTATGTGAAGAAGCAAATTCGGNTAAAGTTGAGATGATAAGGTGAAACTCTTGGCATGATAATAAGGTTATTAAAAGGTAAGAATCTATGTTTTATATTATTTAATCATTATTTATTGTTTATGTTATATTTATTTCTTTAAGCATTTTTATACCCTACTTATAAGTGGGAGTTTTGATTTATTGTTGCTATATGTTACACTAAATTCTTGGAACCATTTAAATGTTAGTTTGGTATTACCAACCATTTAAAGTGGATGCCTTGATTTATTATATATAAATATATTATAATATTAAATTCTTGGAACCATTTAAATGTTAGTTTGGTTTTACCAACCATTTAACTTGGATTCCTTGATTTATTATATATGAATATATCATAGTATTAATTTATTGGTACCATTTAAATGTTTGTTTGGTTTTACCAACCATTTAAAGTGGGAACCTTGATTTAGTGTTTACAAATATATATAGCACAATAAATACTTGACCACATTTATAAGTTTTGGTATATATTATATACTTATAAGATAATAATTTATAACATAATATAAATATGATTATTTAATATATTGGAACCATTTTATTAAGTGGATTTCAATATTGTTCGTTAATGTTAACTTTATTAAAATACCAAGAGTGGATCCTTTAATCTCAACTACTTAAATTAAAATTTGAACAATTAAAATTTACCCATTAAAGATTCAAACAATTAAAATTAAAAAGAAACAAAAACAAAAACAAAACAAAAAGACATTGTAGTGGACTTGTAATTACCTTAGCTTCCCTGTGGATACGATATCGGACTCACCGAATTATACTACTTGAGGACAATCTGCTCTTGGGAGTGCATCAATCAAAGTGACAAGAAGTTTTTGGCGCCGTTGCCGGGGAAGTATAATTTAATTTCAATTTTATTTAATTTTGTTTATAGTTTATTTTTCTTTATTTGAATTTTTATTGCTTTTGTGTGTTTTTATTCTTTTGCATTTGCATTTGCATGAGCATTGTTTGGTCACGTACACTTAGTGGTAGACTCATTCGAAATAACCCTT
>NW_027357368.1:0-410 GCF_012295235.1 Primulina huaijiensis | reverse complement strand
AAAGGATTCGGATTTCTGGAATCTGGATCTGGAAATGAATGATTCAAGATAGAGAGAGGGAGAGACGAGAGAGAGATATGGGTAGAGAGTGGTAGAATGTTTTCGGTGCCTCTATACTGAGATTACATCCCCTTTTATATACTTTTTTAGGGGTATTTTCGGAATTTTTTTTTTTTCAACACATGAAAATGTACATATAAATACAGTGACATACAATCTAATACAAACAAATACTAATACAATACCATACAATAAACATTTACACTCCACTATTTCCAAATATCGGTCCATGGTCGTCTGGTCCAAGGAGGTCATCTTCTTCCAGGTTAAGGGAATCATCAGAGGATTCTGACTTTCTTGAAGGACCTGGTGAGAATTTCATTAGTATAGCTTGCATTTCTTCAGGAGTT
>NW_027357367.1:0-1039 GCF_012295235.1 Primulina huaijiensis | reverse complement strand
TTGACCGATTCGTTATTGTATTTATCGATGATATTCTTGTATATTAGAAATCGAAAAAAGAGCATGCTGACCATCTGAGACTGGTACTCCAAACTCTTCGCAATGGTCATTTATATGCTAAATTGTCCAAATGCGAATTCTGGATGGATAAAGTGGTATTTTTAGGCCACATCATTTCGAGACATGGCATATCTGTTGATCCTGCTAAGGTTGAAGCTGTATTGAATTGGCCGAGACCTACGAATGTTCCTGAGATCCGTAGCTTCATGGGTTTAGCTAGTTATTATCGTCGTATTATTGAAGGATTTTCGAAAATAGCTAAACTTATCACTCAACTGACACAGAAGAATCAGCGATTCATTTGGTCAGAGGAATGTGAAGTTAGTTTTCTTGAATTGAAGACGAGATTGACCACAGCACCTGTACTTACTATTCCCTCAGGTACCGGAGGATTTGTGGTGTGTACAGATGCATTTGGTAAAGGTTTAGGCTGTGTTCTGATGCAACATGGCAAAGTGGTTGCTTATGCGTCTCGTCAATTGAAATCTCATGAAACTCGTTATCCTGTTCATGATCTTGAATTGGCTGCCATTGTGTTTGCTTTGAAGATTTGGCGCCATTATTTGTACGGAGAAAAGTTTGTTATTTATTCAGATCATAAGAGTCTGAAATATCTCTTTTCTGAATCTGATTTGAACATGAGGCAACGCAGGTGGATGGATCTCCTGAAGGACTTTGATTGTGAGATTCAATATCACCCGGGATCGGTGAATGTTACTGCCGATGCCCTTAGTCGGAAAGTTCATGATTCTGTGTTAGCTTCTGTCAATGTCGCCAAAGTACACGACGATATATGTACTTCTGGTTGGACTTTTCACTCGAATTGGAATTCTGTCACTGTCTCAGCATTGCAAATTGAGCCGAACTTGATATCGAAAATACGAAAAGCTCAACGAAGTGATGCTCAGATCCAAAAGTCGAAAGAACTGGTATTTGCGGGACATCAGTCTGGATTTCAGATTATGTCTGATGGTTCTTT
>NW_027357366.1:0-6740 GCF_012295235.1 Primulina huaijiensis | reverse complement strand
TAGAGCTAACTACCCATATGCTTCAAACCCATCGATTCGCGATGCATCCCGAATAATGGTCCACGTAAAGGCTTAGTTAGTGGATCAGCAACATTATCTGCGGAGCCTACTATGTCAATCGACACTTCTCCTCTTTCCACAATCTCTCGGAGGATGTGATTCTTTCTCAATACGAGTTTGGATTTCTGATGAGACCTTGGCTCCTTTGCTTGAGCTACAGCTCCCGTGTTGTCACAAAACACTGGGACAGGAGAAACTCTATAACGTACCGTACTTTTCTACTATTTAAAATTTGCAGAAAAATTTAAAATTTTCTTAAATAACTTGTGAACATTCAAAATACGATTAAATAAACTGTACGTCTCAACCGTGGACAAGAAATCTAAAAATAAAGTTTGAAAAAATATTTGTTTGAATGCTTCATGACCAGTAGCGTTAAATCAGAGTATTTGACATTTCATAAAAACTTAAAATCTTGGGCGGTCCTCGGGTCCAGCCTCCTCGACATACTCATCACCTGCATCGATCAAGTCTAGTGAGTCTAAAGACTCAACACGTATAAACTTGAAGTAACGAATAATACGTAATAAAACCACATGCAACTTTAAAATAAAAGTACATACATGAACCTTGAACTTGCATAACAAAACTTGAACATACGTATATAGATACATAGACGTGCCATCAACATAAAACTTTTCTTAAAACATGCTTGCATACTTGAACGTACATAACACCATCATTTTGCGTAGAGGCATGTTTCAAAGCAAGTGACCCATACATAATAAATGCCTGATCAGACAAACCACAGTACTGGGCTGACATGGACATATCCACTGCCACATACATGAGATCCCCGTTCATGCTTTAACGGGTGGATTGGTCCCCGTTCATGCTTTAACGCTTTCCAATCCTGATCTAAACCCTTTCATGCTTTAACGGGGTGGAGAGGTCCTCGGCCACGTTCACCGACTTCCAAACACATTCATAATTTGGTCACAAGACATTTAGCATACCTCAAAAACTTGAAATATTTCCTTTTTGCACGTCAACATACTTACTTGGCGTTGAGGGATTCGTTGGATCTCGCTTGGGGCCACTGCTGCATACTAACATGAGTTCAAACACTTATCTTTCATAGCTTAGACGTAGGTACTTGTGCTCACCACCGAAGTAAATAAATAGCTTATGACATTCTAAATCACTCGGGACTTGAACTCGTTTAATCATCATACTAAACCATGAAATAGAACCCCAAAACAAATCCTATATTTTATATTCATAACCACAAAACACTTCCTACACTTTATATTCATATTTTAAAAATTTTAAAAAAAAAATTTTATTTTTTTTAGAAAGGTACACGGACCCCGTGTAGGGGCCCGGGTAGGCTCTGGAAATTCGTATTTTTGAAGGAAAAAGGACACGGACTCCGTGTCGGGGTCCGGGAAGGGGTCCGGGTAGCCTCTGGACTTGGAAATTCACGAAAATTTGCTATCTTATTCATTCATTCTCTCAATCCAAGCCTAAGGACCATGAACCAACACCTCGAAACTCACCCTAGGATGCTATTACATTGATTCAAACCCGTAAAAACACCCCAAACATATCCAAGAATTGACAAGCAACTTCAAAACAACAATAACCCGTAATCCGACATCGTTTCGCTTCCTACGACTTCTATTATATCCCAAGCCAATCCCGACCCAAACGAACCACCAAATAACATCTGAACTCATCCCATAACATATCTAAATGCAGTAGCACAAGCCCGGTGGTGCCCAATGAAGCCTGCAACTCAAAAACTTCAAAACATGATGAACATCATTTTCATAAGATCGCAGGTTTGAGTAGTCACACAAAAACAACCATAACTCACTCGTTTCTCTTCCAAAAATTACGAATTTTATATCAAATCAAAGGTATCAAAGATTACTACGTTTTATATGTTGAAAGGTTTTCCAGAAACTCGTCCGAAAAATCACAGTTTTTAAAATGACAGCAAAAACGTGATTTGTGATCCAAAAACCCTTTCAAACTTGATCCAAATATCATTGCTCAAACTTCCACACATCACACATGAATTTTTACGCATAAAGAACAACTCAACGCATAATATGACAAGATCGATGCTTAAACGAAAGAATATATGTGCCTTTTGATAATTAAAAATACCAAAACGACGATACCGACGCGGGGAAAGATGCGAGGTTGATCCGGCACGAACGTGGCTCGCTTTTTCTTGAAACAAACTCATGAAAATTGGCTGAGAATATAAAGAGGAGTGGGCAGCTGCTCATGGGAAGGAGAACCCTAGGTTTTCTTTCTTTTAAAAATCTGAAAATAATAAGTGTACATGTGTGTTGTGTGTTTTACGTGAGGAGTGTGTGTAAAAGTGTGTGTGTGTGTGATTTTAGTTGAATTAGGAGATTAAAATATTGCTTAAATTAAAAATTAACCCCTAATTAAAAGTTAATAAAACACTAACTAAAACACTAACTCCTCACAAAATAATAGCATCTTAAAATTTGAAATAACATACCCAAATGCTAACTTTAAAAGTTTCAAAATTCTAAAATCATTAAACAAATAATTTAGCCTTTAAAATGTTAAACTCAATAAATTATTTAAAATGCCCCATCTTAACTTAAAATGAAATACCATCTTTTAAAATTGTCAAAAATCATCGCCGGTCTCTTCTCCTCGATCCCGCATCGAATAATCGCCTGAAACATGGAACTCGAAAAACTTTTTAACGTGCATTACATAAACATAAATAATTTAAAATAATGCATTTAAATAAGTCATGCATGGCTAAAGCTCATTTTAAATTTAAATGAATGATTTAACAATTTAAATAATGCATGGGATTTACGTGTACTGATTTCGGGCACTACAAACTCCATTAGGAATGACGCCCAACTCTTGGAAGAAATTCATTATCCAAACAGCCTCCTTTGCTGCATCTGATGCAGCAATGTATTCGGCCTCTGTGCTGAAATCCGCAGTACTGTCTTGCTTGGAACTCTTCCAAGAGACAACAGCACCATTGAGAAAGAATACAAACCCAGAGGTTGACTTCGAGTCATCAATATCGTTTTGGAAGCTAGAGTCGGTATAGCCTTTCAATTTCAGTTCTCCACCCCCATAGACCAAGAACAACTTATTCGTCCTTCTCAAATACTTGAGGATGTCTTTCACAGCTTTCTATTGTGGAAGACCAGGGTTCGATTGATATCTACTCACTACACTTGGTGCGAAAGCCACGTCTGGCCGTGTAGATATCATCCCATACATGATGCTACCAATCGCAGATGCATAAGGAATGCTTGTCATCGCCCCTATCTCTGCATCAGTCTTGGGAGACATAGATTTGGCTAGGAACACGCCATGACACATTGGTAGATGTCCTCTCTTGGACTCATCAATCGAGAACCGCTTCACGATGATATCAATGTATGTGGACTGGGTGAGACCAAGCAATCTTCTCGATCTATCTCTATAGATCTGTATTCCTAATACAAAAGATGCTTCACTCAAGTCCTGCATGGAGAACTTACTCGCTAACCATATTTTAGTTGATTGCAACATCCCTACATCATTCCCAATGAGTAGAATGTCATCAACATAAAGCACCAGGAATGTCACAGCACTCCCACTAACCTTCTTATACACACAGGGTTCCTCAGGATTCTTAGTAAAACCAAACTCTTTGATTGTACTGTCGAATCTGAGGTTCCAACTCCTAGATGCATGCTTTAGACCATAAATAGATCTCTGAAGTTTGCATACCATATGCTCACTTCCGATAGATGTAAACCCTTCAGGTTGAGACATGTAAATCTCTTCCTTGATAACCCCATTAAGAAAGGCAGTCTTGACATCCATCTGCCATATCTCATAGTCATACCATGCAGCTATGGCTAGCAATATCCTTATAGACTTGAACATTGCAACTGGAGAAAAGGTTTCCTCAAAGTCAACTCCTTGTCTTTGAGTATATCCTTTTGCCACCAATCGCACCTTGAAGGTCAATACCTTCCCATCCGCCCCAAGTTTCCTCTTGTAAATCAATTTACACCCTATGGGAACGGTTTCCTCAGGTGGATCCACAAGGTTCCACACTTGGTTCGAATGCATGGAATTCATCTCAGATTCCATTGCTTCAAGCCACTTGGATGAATCGGCATCAGATAACGCTTCCTTGAAGGTCCTTGGATCACATCCATGGTTAGGCTCATCATGGCCCTCTTCAAGAAGCAGACCATACCTCCTAGGTGGTCTCGAGACTCTCTCGGATCTTCTAGGAGCTTGTATCTTCTCTCTTGGCTCTTCGGGTGTGGGTTCTATAATTGGCGGTGTCTCTCGAACCTCTTCGAGTTCTATCATCTCCCCTTTTCTATCCAATAGAATTCTTTTTCCAAAAAGATTGCATTCCTAGAAACAAACACCTTTGTTTCTTGGGGATGATAGAAATAATATCCAACAGAATGCCTTGGATATCCCACAAAGTAACATAAAATAGATCGACTATCCAATTTATCTCCCACTACCTGCTTTACATAAGCAGGGCACCCCCATATTCTAAGATAAGAATATTTGGGAGGCTTACCCATCCATATCTCATATGGCTGCCTTTGAATGGACATTGTGTGGTATATCTTACAATTTTAAGTTACAGAGATCGTTTTCAAGTTCACCAGTACCAATCAAACATTCATTCTTGTAAATATTGCAAACACATTTGCTAAATAAACAAGAAAATGCATCTTTATCAGCATAGAAATGGAAACAATGTTTTTTTTTCACCAAATCAGGTACAAAGAAATCATCTCTTAAAATTAACTAAAAATTAGTGTTCAACAATAAGTAAAAGTTTCCAACAGCCTTGGCAACAACTCTTGCCTAATTGCCCATCCTCAAGAAGGTCTCTCCTTCCCTTAGTCTCTTACTTCTTACCATCACCTGCAAATCATTACAGAGATGTGAGCCATAGCCGGTATCCAATACCCAAGAAGTAGATTTAATGAAATGTTTACTTCAATATAGAACATACCATTTTCAGAACCCTTATGGGCAACATATTCTCTGCAGTTACGCCTCCAATGTCCAAGCTTCTTGCAGTGATGACATACATCAGCAGTCTTTTCAGCCTTAACTGGTGTGGCTGCCTCAACGGGATTCGGAAATTGCCTCATCAAGGGCACGTTCTTCTTGGGACGTTGGAAAAAACGCTTCTTTCCCTTCCCATGTGGATCAATCTTCGTACCAGATGAAGAACCCACATAAAGAACCAACTTCTCTTTCTTGATGGTGGATTCAAACGAAACAAGCATATTCACCAACTCCTCAAGGGTAGGCACTAGCTTTTTCATGTTGAAATTCACCACAAGAGGATCAAATGAGCTAGGCAGTGACAAGAGCTACACGTCAGTAGCCAACTCCGAAGGCAACATCAGATCCATGCCAACGAGCTTATTCACGAGCCCAATCATCTTTAGGCCATGCTCATGGACCGAGGCCCCATCTCACATGCGTAAAGTGATCAGCTCCTTGACGGTAGCATGCCTAAGAGGCCGTGTTTGCTCACCAAAGAGCTCTTTGAGATGCAAATGAATGTCACTAGCACTCTTTGCATCCTCAAAATGCCTCTGCAGCTCATCATTCATAGAAGCCTGTATATAACACCTGGCTTTCAAGTCATGGTCACACCATTCCTTGTAAGTCTGCAATTCCTCAGGAGTGCAGTCAGTCGGAGCCTCAACAGGGAGCGACTCAGTCAGTGTATATGCTATCCTTTCCGAATTCAAGACGATTTTTAGATTCCTTAGCCAATTGAGGTAATTAGGTCCGGTTAAAATATGTTTGTCGAGTATAGCAGATAACGGATTGCGAATCGAAGACATTGTCAAATTTGTACTAAAAAGTAAAACAGATAAATGTTATTGACTATTTTAAAATATTTGGTAAGATATAAAGTATGAACTTTTACATTATAAATATTTACTCCCACTGTTTTGACATCTTTCACTACCCTCTAGTGAAAACAGGAAACTCCTTTCCTCAGTAGGTACGTAAGGTCCAACTAGCGAATTATGATCCCGAATAATATCAGCCAATCATAATTCCTAAAAGGTAGTTTCCAATTGCATCTCCATGCAACCCTTTACGTAAACTTTTGTCTCACGTTTGATTAGGACCCAATAATATGACGTCGTTCATCTTTACGTGTCAAGCCTTTCCCATCGATGTTAAACGTTAATGGACGGTCGCCATGAGTTCTCTCAATAATATGAGCCGAAATCATAGGAGTTCCACGTAATTCACATCACCATGTCAATGGATGTCACAGCTTTCCGGTGTCCAGGGCCCCCCAATAACNCATGCATATATTATAAACAGTAAACAAAACAAGGATGATCAATCGCCCCAAAACTAATGGCCCGTGTGAGCTAAACACGGGCCTAGGTCCAATCCTAGGGAAATGCATGGGATGCAAATGCAACTATTACATAAGCCTCCAATATTTACATGTCTTTGATCTTCATAATCATCAAGGGCACCATCTTCCAATCTTGATCTTCCACTATACTAATATTTACAAATAAATATCCATGCAAATTGGGATACATCTCATGGGGGTGGGAACGGGCCATAAACCAAGCCTACTTTATAAATTGATAATTATTACAATAATTCAACACAAATATCCTAGCATACACCTAGCAAATTGGGCTTGG
>NW_027357365.1:0-641 GCF_012295235.1 Primulina huaijiensis | reverse complement strand
TACTCGGAAAACCTACCATGATACCCTATAGCAGCCACAACAACCTCTATAGTAAACGACTGAGGTTAGGATTATGGTATGAAACAGTTAAACAACAACAACTGAGGTTAGGATTATGGTATGAAACAGTTAAATGACTGAGGTTAGTAAACAACTGTTCAGGTATGGGACTGTGCAGTTGAGGAGGGCTTAAAAGATTTTATATGTACTGCTCATATCAAGAAGTAACATCTTCTTTTTGGTAGCTTATCACATAAGAACTCCAAAGTTAAGCATGCTTAACTTGGGGTAATTTTGGGATGGGTGACTCCTTGAAAAGTTTCTTAGGGTGCGTGTGAGTGAGGACATAAACACAATGGAAAGACTCCTCTTGGTACAATGGGGAATGTCGTCGAATCTGGGGCGTTACAATTGGTATCAGAGTCGACATCTCCTAGTACGGTGTGGTTTGAGGACGGACCAAGCGGAAGCTGGTGGGCATGTGAGGCCCGGGGCCGAAGAGGGAGGGGGTGATCGCCGATGCCATGAGACTGCACGGACAATGAGCGGCTCCTAGCAGGCTTCTAGCGAAGGGAACATGAATGAACCGATCTTATACCCGAAGGAGAGGGATTTCGAAACTGTTCAGGTATGAGATTGTG
>NW_027357364.1:0-352 GCF_012295235.1 Primulina huaijiensis | reverse complement strand
GGGACAAGTGGAAAGTGGGAAGTCGCAAGATCTACAAATCGATGAAAAAGGAGTTTTATGGATGAAAGGACGACTGTGTGTACCAGACAGCGATAACCTTCGCCAAAAAATACTGTCAGAAGCACACAAGTCCAAATTTTCATTCCATCCAGGGAGTACAAAAATGTACAGAGATCTTAAGAGCAATTTTTGGCGGAATGGAATGAAAAGAGACGTGGCAGAATTTGTCGCTAAATGTCAAGTGTGTCAACAGGGCAAAGCAGAGCACCAACGACCTGGAGGATTATTGCAACCCTTGGAAATACCGGAATGGAAATGGGAACATATCTCCATGGACTTTGTGGTAGGGTTA
>NW_027357363.1:0-437 GCF_012295235.1 Primulina huaijiensis | reverse complement strand
CACCGTAATTTCTTGTACGACCTCTAAAATGATCCGAATCACAAATGGTCAAAAAAATGACCTTCCTAACTTGATGAGGCACTGTCCACTCCAAGGCCATAGGCTAGAAGCCAACCAAGAACTCGAATGAGCCATTTAACCGCAGCAGCAAGTTGCTGTCCACAAAATACAGCAGCTGTGCTTTGATTTCCTTGCGTCGTTTGCGAGGCTAATGGCCATTGGGGCTTGAACCACCGACCAGAACCTCTTACCAAAATCCTAAGGAATGATTTGAACCATGGCTAAGGGCCCTAGGCCAGCCACAATTCGCATCACACCCTAACTCAACCGAAAGGCACACCTGAGAGCACCCTTGCATGCGTGTGGTGTTTTGCTACGTTTGCTGTCATGGGTCGTCCCAGTGGCTATTTGATTGACCATGGCACGATCTAGACTTC
>NW_027357362.1:5701-24142 GCF_012295235.1 Primulina huaijiensis | reverse complement strand
CCCATGGAACGATTGAATTTTCATCTTAATACTACCCATGTTTCCGTCCTCCCTATTCCCATGATATCTACCCCTTACGGCCTCTCTTTTCCCTCTACCAAATCCTCTACCTCTTCCATTCCTACCCCAATTTTCGTCTTGGCTCTCCTCATCTCCTCCCAAATCATACTCTTCCTCTTCTTCTCCCCTACCCATATTTTTAGGCTTAGATTTATCTCCACTAGTACTAACTTCAAGCCTATCCAACCTCTTATGTAATGGCTCTAACTCGGTTCTCATCATCCTACTAAAATGCCCAAATAACGACTCCATTTGTACTTTAGATAACCCCAGGTTCTAACTATCTCCTACCTCCCTCTCCATTTAATTTCAGTTTGTACCTGCAAGAAAACGTTAGTAGAAAACAATATGTTCCTCACCCAAATGCTCACGGTCACTCCAAAGAAAGTCGCTCGTCACTCCTCTCTAATTTTTTTTTGCTCACAACAAATACTCACCGTTCACTCCAAAGAAAATTCACTCGCACTCAAGTATTTTCACTAAAATTCGAGGGTTCCCTCAAGGTGCTCAAGCTTTGTATTTGCGTATATCAAACGATCAAGTTCAACTCATGAACAAATGTGATCGACTCACTTGGACTGCGTAGACAAGAAATTTGAAGGTATAATTTATTTATTATTATTTTTTTGTTTGACTATGAGAGACAATTGAATATGACTCTATAAAGAAAATAGAACAAAATACCAATAAGAAATACTGGTGAATTTTCGGATTTTTGGTTTTTTTTTTTTTGCTCTAAGAATTCCGAAAATTCAAAGAAAATAAATAAGACACAAAATTTCGTGTATCACAGATTCACGAACGACGAAGAATGATAGAACCAAACAGATTTGAAAGCGGAACTAAAGGATAATTAGATCTGATAATAGAACGAAGAATAAACTTACTTGAATTCAATTAACCAAAAGCTCTGATACCAAATGATACGAATCCTCGTAAGGATAAATAGCAAACACGATTAAAATCGAATCGCGCCCTCTATTCAATAACGAGCAAGGATTGATGTGTTGTCCCGATCTTTTGAATCAAGTTTGTGTGTGATTTTCACCTCTAAACTATGAAAAGTTTAGCAACAAATAACCACGGAAAATAAACAACCGAAATTATAACGAACCTTCAAAGAACAAGCCCTTGACAATCCGCACAAGAACGATCGACAAACGCCACAAAGTTAAAAACTTTGATAAGTTAGATTTTGATTACAAAGCAAAGCTTTGAAAAAAGTTTGAGAAAAAAACTCAAAACTATTGCATAAACTCAATAATATCTCAAAAGTGTTAATTTTTTCGTTCAATCATGTTTTAATAAACAAAAGATATCTCAAATCTAGTCTCCAAAAAAAATAAAACTCTAGAAAGGAAACAAATCCGCGTAGAAAACACAGGACACGGACCCCGTGTTGACCTCCGTGTACAGGTCTGTGTTCGCTCGGGAGAATCAACTTCAGCTGGACACAAGGAGCACTGACCCCGTGTCCACCTCCGTGTACGGGTCCGTTTACGCACTGTATTAGGACACGGACCCTGTGTACTGATCCGTGCTTGGGTTCGGCACGCAAATTCTTCATCCTCGGCTGTAAAGGGCACGGACCCCATGTGCAGGTCCGCGTAGACATCCATGTAGTCTCGGCCGTATTCAACAATGCTTGAATAATATTCCTTTGGTCGCCAAACATGCTCCCATGCATCACGACCCCTTCATGCTTGCTCATGATTCCCTGTAGTGCCTCCTTGAACTTCTTTAGTCGTCCCCTCGTTACTGGTCCCTCCGGCAACTGCAAAGGATCCCATGCTTTCCTTGGATCTTGACCACCCATGTTCGCATCACAGTTTCATTGGTGCGGCCAACTCCTCGTCTCTTGAGTTGTTGCTCCACTTTTATGGCCATTTGCACCATCTCGTCTAATCCAAGTAGTGCCGAAACTCCACTTGATCTTGAATTTCCCTGTTCGAACCACAAAAAAAAAGGTCGTTGTTGCCTCACTATCCTCCTCTATATTTGCCCTAATCATGATTCCTTCCATCTCCTTATAGTAGTCCTCAACTATCTTTACCCCTTGCCTCAAAGTTTGTAGCCGCTTAAACATCTCCCTATAATAGTGATTGGGCACAAACCTCTTCATCATTACCCTCTTCATCTCATCCCAAGTTTCAATGGGTCTCTCATTATACCTCCTCCTTGTGGTCACTAGTTGATCCCACCAAATGAGAGCATAGTCTATAAATTCCAACAATGCCAACCTAACCTCTTTTGTTCCGAGTAATGATGACACTCAAACACAAACTCTACCCTCTTTTTCCACTCTAAATATGCCTCCGGGTCAGATTTCCCATGGAACAATGGAATTTTCATCTTAATGCTACCCATGTTACCATCTTCCCTATTCCCATTATATCTACCCCGTACGGCTTCTCTTCTTCCTCTACCAAATCCTCTGCCTCTTCCATTCCTACCCCAATTTTCATTTTGGCTCTCCTCATCTCCTCCCAAATCAAAATCTTCCTCATCTTCTCTTCTACCCATATTTTTAGGCTTAGATTTATCTCCACTAGTACTAACTTCAAGCCTACTCATCCTCTCATGCAATGGCTCCAACTCTACCCTCATCATCTTACTGAAATGCCTAAACAACGCCTCTATTTGAACCTTAGACAACCCCAGGTTCGAACTATCTCCTACCTCCTTCTCCATTTAATTTCAGATTTGTACCTGCAAGAAAACGTTAGTAGAAAACAAAATATTTCTCACTCAAAATTCTCAAGGTCACTCCAAAGAAAAGTCGCTCGTCACTCCTCTCTAATTTTTTTCGCTCACAACAAATACTCACCGTTCACTCCAAAGAAAATTAACTCGCACTCAAGTATTTTAAATCAAATTCGAGAGTTCCCTCAAGGTGCTCAAGCTTTGTATTTGCGTATATCAAACAATCAAGTTCAAACTCGTGAACAATTGTGATCGACTCACTTGGACTGCGTAGACTAGAAATTTGATGATATAATTTTTTTTTATTTTATTTTATTTTATTTTAGAGTTCTACTCGAAAATCACCAAGAAAAAGAAAAAAAATTTAGAATTTTCGAGAATCACATATTAACAAAAAACACGAAGAACGATAAACCAAAATAGATCTGTAAACGAACGAAGAAATAAGCAGATCAGAAAATTGAAGAACAAGATATTTACTTGAATTCAATGAACCTAAGCTCTGATACCAAATGATATGAATCCTCGTGTGTAAGAATAGCAAACACGATTAATTTAGAACCGCGCCCTCAATTCAATAACGAACAAGGAATCGATGTTGTCCCTATGTTTTGAATCAAGTATGATTTTTGTGATATTCACCTCTAAGTTATAAAACTTAGCAACAAATATTCACGATTAAACAATTGAGAAACATGAGAACCTTCAAAGAACTTATCCTTGACAATCCGTATGGAATCAATCGACAAACGCCAGAAAAACGAATCTTGATAAGTTTGATTTTTGACGAGTACAAAGCAAGGCCTTGCAAAAAGTTTTTGAGAGAAAACTCAAAAAGTTTGATATTCAATAATCAATAATCTGAATAAAGTGTCAAATTTTGTCCATAATATCTTTACATATCAAAAGGATATCAAATCTAGTTACCAAAATAAAGAAAAGTCTAAACTAAGAAATTCCCGCAATCGGCTCGCGCTCCGGCGGAAATTTATGTCCGCCCGGGTAGGAAGTCTTCGGGAATTTTTTTTCGAAATATACTGTTCGCGCTCGGGCAGATATTTAGGTCCGCCCGGGCGGATTGTCTTCAAATTTTCTTGAAAATTCGACATTATTTATCACTTGAATAATGTTCCTTTGGCTCCCGAACTCACTCCCATGCATCACGAACACTTCGGCACTTTGCTCCTTGCAAGTGAGCCCTCCTTGATTGCTCATAAGCCCATGCAATGCTTCCTTGAACTTCTTCAATCGTCCTCTCGTGATTGGTCCCTCTGGCAACTCTAAAGTATCCCATGCTTTCCTTGGAGCTTGACCATTCATGTTCGCATCACTGGGGGTTCATCATCTTCATGGCGATCAAATGTGGTGAAACGTGAGGAGAATAAGGTGATGACCAAGCCCAAGATTGAGACCAAACAAGAGGCGCCTAAACAAGGAGTGCAAGGTAGATCTGAAACTCCTCTTAATCGATTTAGAAATGTTAAATGTTTTAGGTGTCAAGGGTTAGGTCATATTTCTAGTGAATGTCCTAACAAAAGGGTAATGATTTTAAATGACTATGGTGAGTATGAATCTCATAGTGAGGGTGATGATGATGAAATGCCTGCGTTAGAGGATCCTGATGAGGGATATGAGGCGGTAGTAGGTGACGCACTAGTGACTAGGCGAATCATGAGTGCCCAAGTCAAGGAGGAGGAGACCAACCCAAGAGAGAACTTGTTCCATACTAGGTGTTTTGTAGATCAAAAAGTTTGCAATCTAATCATAGAAGGGGGAGTTGTACTAATGTGGCTAGTGTTGAAATGGTTGAGAAATTGGGTTTACCTACATTAAAGCATCCTCAACCATATAGGCTTCAATAGTTGAATGATTGTGCGGAAGTGAAGGTGATCAAAAAAGTGTTGGTGTCTTTTTCTATTGGGAAGTTGTGGATGAGGTCTTGTGTAATGTGGTGGCCATGCATGCTTGTCATATCTTGTTGGGTAGGCCGTGACAATATGATAGGCGAGTGACACATGATGGGTACAAGAATAGGTATTCATTTATATTGAAGAAAGAATCCATTGTATTACTTCCTTTGTCCCCATAGCAACTGTTGGAGGACCACTTGGAAAAAAAGAAGAGAGATGAGGCCGAAAAAAAGAGTGAACTAAAAAGTGAGATGGCCTTTGAGAACAAAAAAAAAATGGCTGAAAAAAAGAGCGATAAAAAGAGTGAGATAGCCATACAAAAGAAAAATGAGAGGAAAGAAAATGAGGGGAAAGAAAATGAGAGGAAAGAGGCCAAGAAAAAACATATATGGCCCAAAAGAGTGAGTTGAAGCAATTGATGCACACACATGAACCACTTGTGTTGATTGTTTGTAAGGAGATCCTCCTTAACACAAGCGATATAGCCGGGTCCCTTCCGAGCATTGTTGTTTCACTTTTGCTGGAATTTGACGATATATTTCCGGAGGAGCTACATTAAGGATTACCACCATTGAGGGGGCTTGAGCACCAAATTGATTTGGTATGCGGGAGTGCATTGCCAAATCGCCCAGCGTATAGGAGCAATCCGGTGGAGACTAAGGAGCTTCAACGACAGGTAAATGAGTTGTTAGATAGAGGTTTTATGTGTGAGTCCATGTCACCTTGTGCTGTACCTTTTTACTAGTTCCTAAGAAAGATGGCTCATGGCGTATGTGTTAAGATTGTAGGACAATCAATAACATAACCATTAAGTATAGGCATCCCATAACTAGACTAGATGATATGTTAGATGAATTGCATGGTGCTTGTGTCTTTAGCAAAATTGATTTGAAGAGTGGTTATCACTAAACTAGGATGAGGGAAGGTGATGAGTGGAAAACTGCATTTAAAACATGAACTTGAACTTGACAACATGAACGTACTTAGAACTTGAACATAATAGTATAACATAGACGTGTCATGGTCATAAAACTTTCGTAAACATACTTGCATCTTACAAACTTTGGCATACGTAACATAATTTTGCGTAGAGGCATGTTTCAAAGCGTGTGACCCATACATAAAATTGCCTGATCAGACTAAACCACAGTACTGGGCTGAAAGGGAAGATCCACTGCCACATACATGAGATCCCCGTTCATAATTTAAAGGGTGGATTGGTCCCCGGTCATGCTTTACCGCTTTCCAATCCTGATCTAAACCCGGTCATGCTTTACCGGGGTTGAGAGGTCATCGGCCACGTTCACCGATTTCTAAACCCGTTCATAGTTGGAGAGGTCCTCGGACACGTTCTTCGGCTTCCAATCTTGTCCATAATTTGGTCACAAGACATTTAGCATACCTCTAAAATTTAAAAATACTTTCTTTTTGCACGTCAACATACTTACTGGGCGTTGAAGGATTCGTTGGATCTCGCTTGGGGCCACTGCTACACATACTAACATGAATTCAAACACTTATCTTTCATAGCTTAGACGTAGGTATTCATGCTCACAATCGCATTAAATAAATAGCTTATGACATTCTAGATCACTAGGAACTTGACCCCAAAACAAATCCTATATTTTATATTAATAACTCCAAAACAAATCCTATATTTTATATTCATAACCACAAAACACTTCCTATATTTTATATTCATATTTAAAAAATAATAATAATAATTTTTTTAAAATTTTTTAAAAGCGGTACACGGACCCCGTGTAAGGGTCCGGGTACATGCTAGAAATTCGCATTTTGAAGGAAGAATGACACGGACCCCGTGTACGAGTCCGGATACGGGTCCGGGTAGGCTCTGAAATGACCATAAATCGACACCTCGAGACCCATCCTAGAGTGCTAGAAAATTGATTCAAACTCAAAAAAGGCCCCAAAACAACGACGTCCAACTTACAACGCAATACAACTCATGAACACGAAATTTGACACCAAATCAATTCCTACGATTTCTAACTCAACCAGGTGCCTAACGACACGAAACAAGACACCAAAAAACAACCCAACATCATTTTAGATATACTTAAATGCAGCAATGATCACCCATCGATGTCCAACGAAGCCTGCAACAATAAAACTTCAAGAACATATCATGAACATATTTTCAGAAAATTTCAGTTTGAGCAGTCCCACAAAAACGATCATAACTCAATCGTTTCTTATCCAAAAATTACGAATTTTATATCAAATCGAAGGTATCAACGAGTAATACGTTTTATATGTTGAAAGTTTTTCCACAAACGCGACCCAAAAATCGCAGTTTTTTAAAATGATAGCAAAACAAAATTCCAGATCTAAAAATTGTTTCAAAACTGATCCAACGAATTTTCCGCTCAAACTTGCACATCATACATAGATTTTTACGCATAATAAACAACACAACACATACTATGACATGATTGATGCAGGAAAAATACGATATACGTGCCTTTGAATCTTTAACGTTACCGAAACGACGACACCGAAGCGGGAACGGAGCGAGGGTTGATCCGGGACGAAGATGGCACGGTTTCCTTGAAATAAAACTCACGAAAATTTGCTGGAATACTGAAGGGAATGGGGCGGCTGCTCTCTCCTTCAAGAACCCTAGTTTTGCTCTCAAATTCTGAAAATAAAATGTGTAGGTGTGTGTTGTGTGTTTTGGTGTGTGTAAAAACGCGTAAGTGCTTGTGAGTGTGTGTAACGTGTGTGTGTGTGTTTGAATTAAGAGAAATTATTGCTAAATTAACTAATTAAAATACTAATTAAAAAGTTAACCCTCACCAATTTAATCAAACTCCTCAATTAAAATAAATACACACTGATTTTATAAAATTCTCCTCTTTAACAAAATAAAATGCTCAAAGCCAACTTTAAAAGTTTTAAAATTCTAAACTCACTAAATACATATTTTAGTGCTGAAACTTATTAAATTAATTAATATGCCCCAACATTAACTTAAAAATAAAATACCACATTTAAAAATTGCCAAAATCGTCACCGGTCTCTTTTCCTCGATCCCGCATCGAATAATCGTCTGAAACACGAAACTCAAGAAAACGTTTAACGTGCATCACATAAGCATAATAAATTTAAAATAATGCATTTGGATAAAGCATTCATCGCTAAAACTCAATTTAAATTAAATAAATTATTTGACAATTAAATAATGCATAGATTTTAAGTGTACTGATTTTGGGCTCTACAATGATTGGCTAATATTATTCGAGATCATAATTCGCTAATTGGACCTTACGTACCTATTGAGGAAAGGAATTTCCCGTTTTCACTAGAGGGTAGAGAAAGATGTCAAAATAGTGGCAGTAAACATTTATAAAGTAAAAGTTCATACTTTATATCTTACCAAATATTTTAAAATAATCATTAACATTTATCTGTTTTACTTTTCAGTACAAATTTTGACAATGTCTTCGATTCGTAATCCGCTATCTACAATACTCGACAAACACGTATTAACTGGAACTAATTACCTCAACTGGCTAAGAAACTTAAAAATCATCTTGAATTCGGAAAGGATAGCATATACACTTACTGAGTCGCCCCCTGTTGAGGCTCCGACTAGCTGCACTTCTGAGGAATTGCAGACTTACAAGGATTGGTGTGACCATGACTTGCGAGCTACGTGTTATATGCAGGCTTCTATGAATGATGAGCTGCAGAGGTGTTTTGAGAATGCAAATAGTGCTGCTGACATTCATTTGCATCTCAAGGAGCTCTTTGGTGAGCAGACTCGACCTTTTAGGCATGCTACCGTCAAGAAGCTGATCACTTTGCGCATGCGAGATGGGGCCTCAGTCTATGAGCATGGCCTAAAGATGATTGGGCTCGTGGACAAGCTCGTTGGCATGAATTTGATGTTGCCTTTGGAGTTGACCACTGACGTGTTGCTGTTGTCATTGCCTAGCTCATTTGATCTTTTTGTGGTGAATTTCAACATGAACAAGATGGAGCCTACCCTTTAGGAGTTGGTAAACATGCTTGTTATGTTTTGAGGCCACCATCAAAGAAGAGAACCGGTTCTTTATGTGGGTTCTTCATGTGGTGCGAAGACTAGTCCACATGGGAAGGGAAAGAAGCGTTCTTTCCAACGTCAGAAGAAGAACGTTCCCTTGAAGAGGCAAACTCCGAGTCCCGCCGTGGCAGCCACACTAGTTAAGGCTGACAAGACTGCTGATGTTTGTCATCACTGCAAGAAGCTTGGACATTGTAGGTGTAATTGCAGAGAATATCTTGCCCAGAAGGGTTCTGGAAATGGTATGTTCTACATTGAAGTAAATATTTCAATTAACTCTACTTTTTGGGTATTGGATACCGGCTGTGGCTCACGTCTCTGTAATGACTTGCAGGTGATGGGAAGAAGTAGGAGGCTTAGGGTAGATAAGACCTTCTTGAGGATGGGTAATGGAGCAAGAATTGCTGCCAATGCCATATGAGATGTTTTCTTGCTTTTGAACAATGATTTTAAGTTAATTTTAAGAGATGTTTTGTTTGTACAAAATTGGTGAAAAATATTGTTTCCATTTCTATTCTTGATAAATATGGATTTTCTTGTTTATTTGGCAAAGGTGTTTGCATTATTTACAAGAATGAATGTTTAATTGGTACTGGAGAACTTGAAAACGATCTCTACAACTTACAATTGAAAGATATTCCACTAAACAATGTCCAAGCAATGGCAACAACAAACAAGCGGAAACAAGATACTCTAAATTCAGCACAATTGTGGCATGCTAGATTAGGACATATTTCCCTAAGAAGGATGAACAAGCTAGTGGGAGTAGGCATGTTTGATATGTCTGATATTAATGCTCTCACGAATTGTTAATCTTGTCTAAAAGGAAAGAAGACAAAAATTCCCTTTAAAGGCCATGTGAAGCGAGCCAAAGTGTTATTGGATTTGATCCATACTGATGTGTGCAGTCCGCTTAGCATCACCACTAAGCATGGATATGCCTACTTCATCACCTTTACCGATGATTTTTCGACGTATGGGTATGTGTATTTGATGAAATACAAGTCTGAAGCCTTTGAAAGGTTCAAAGAATTCAGAAGTGAAGTAGGGAAAAAGTTGGGACGAAGAATAAAGTCACTTCGATCGGATCGAGGTGGTGAGTACTTGAGTTCCAAGTTCCAAGAGTATCTTAGGGAGAATGAGATTCTCTCGCAGTGGACTCCGCCCGCTACACCACAGTTGAATGGTGTTTCATAGCGTCGTAACCGGTCTTTGATGGACATGGTTCGGTCTATGATGGGGTTCACGGAGTTGCCGCCATCCTTTTAGGGGTATGCGCTTGAGACAGCGGCACTGTTGTTGAACAATATCCATTCAAAGGCAGTTGATAAGACACCATATGAGATATGGATAGGTAAACCTCCTAAATATTCTTATCTTAGAATATTGGGGTGCCCTGCTTATGTGAAGCAGGTAGTGAGAGATAAATTGGATAGTCGATCCATTTTATGTTACTTTGTGGGATATCCAAGGAATTCTGTTGGATATTATTTCTATCATCCCCAAGAAATAAAGGTGTTTGTTTCTAGGAATGCAACCTTTTCGGAAAAATAATTTCTATTGGATAGAAAAGAGGAGATGATAGAACTCGAAGAGGTTCGAGAGACACCCACAATTATAGAACCCACACCCGAGGAGCCAAGAGAGGAGATACAAGCTCCTAGAAGATCCGAGAGAGTCTCGAGACCACCTATGAGGTATGGTCTACTTCTTGAAGAGGGCCATGATTAGCCTAACCATGGATGTGATCCAAGGACCTTCAAAGAAGCATTATCTGATGCTGATTCATCCAAATGGCTTGAAGCTATGGAATCTGAGATGAATTCCATGCATTCGAACCAAGTGTGGAATCTTGTGGATCCACCTGAGGGAACTGTTCCCATAGGGTGTAAATGGATTTACAAAAGGAAACTTGGGGCGGATGGGAAGGTATTGACTTTCAAAGCGCGATTGGTGGCAAAAAGATATACTCAATGGTGCTGCTGTCTCTTGGAAGAGTTCCAAGAAGGATAATACTGCGGATTCCACCACTGAGACTGAATACATTGCTGCATCAGCTGCAGCAAAGGAGGCTGTTTGGATAAGGAATTTCGTCCAAGAGTTGGGCGTCATTCCTAATGGATTTGCTCCTGTTCCGGTGTTTTGTGACAACACGGGAGCTATAGCTCAAGCAAAGGAGCCAAGGTCTCATCAGAAATTCAAACACGTATTGAGAAAGTACCACATCCTCCGAGAGATTATAGAAAGAGGAGAAGCGTCGATTGACAAATTCGGCTCCGTAGATAATGTTGCTGATCCACTAACTAAGCCTTTACCTGGACCATTATTTGAGAAACATCGCAAATCGATGGGTTTGAAGCATATGGATAGTTGGCACTATGTATAAACAATCTTTATTTTAATTATATCTGAAATTATTGTTTTGGTGCATCTTTATATATATACCCATGTTAGTTGCATAGATAAAGTACTTGAATATACAAATAGTAGAAAGAATATGAGATGCTCATATGATTAGTATGATGAAACTCATATTTAGAATAATGTATATTCTAAACAGTTCCTAGTCGATTCAGCCGCCGCTAAGAATGATATAGGTCGCTCGAGTTTGAGACTAGTATCTGTGATGTGAGTACCATGTTTCATTGGTAGTGGACATTGTGATGTCCGAGCATGCAGATAATTATGAAAGGGGTTTCATATATTACACCATCGATGCAACTACGACATGATACATAGTATCGATTCTTTGACAGCTCTCGATATATCAATAGTTGTCGAATCGGTCGGGATATATGAGATGAAGGGACCGTACTGTATGCTAACCATAATTGAATGTTTCTTGCAGGCACTATCATTTGATACCTACGGAATCATGTAAGCGATGCTGCTAGGCATTTAACATGATTGGTTGGGTACTATCAGACTTGAGTTCTGACGTTCTTATTGTGAAGGAGTTGATAAGTGAGAATGGAGCAATTGGGGTATGCTCATATAAGGACATGTTTAGTCCCGAATCACATGGAGATGTGAACCTACAGCTAGTTGTATCAATGAACCATTGAGGGCCACACAAGTACTAACTTTCTAGATCCCTTTGAGAAGTAAAATAGTTCAATGTGTTGAACGGCTTATAAAAGAGTTTATAAGCGTAAATAAAAATAGAAGTATGACTTCTATAAGGAGAATGTAACTTTTAATTTGAAGAAGTGTTGCTAAATTAAAAGTTGCCAAATAGAGAATGTATTTGAAATATGTGATTTTCATAAACATTATATGGACTAAATTAAATTAATTCAAGTGTTGAATTAATTAAATATTGGTGGGCCTTTTGGAGTCCAAATAATTAAATTAATTCAAATGTTGAATTAATTAAATAATATTGGGTCTTATAGAGTCCAATTAGAAATAATTATTAAACTAGTGTAATGCCCGAGATTTTAGTACTGTAGTCAAACATTGATTAATTGACAAAATTGAGATTTCAGGAGCTAAACTAAGACGTGAAAGGAGAAGCTGGGAGTCGGTGTATTATAAGCCAAGATTTGGACAGAAAGTCTGGCGCCCCAGCGGTAGTTTTTGACCGCCCGAGCGCCAATGTTCAATAAGGATATGTCTCGGACAGAACATCCCGCGCCCGAACGGTAGATTGCAACCGCCCGAGCGCTGACTGAAATGTGTGAAAATAAGCCACGTTTCTTTAGCATGCAACTTGTGATATATATATGTTTTCATGCCTTCAGCCATTATCAGCAAAGAAGAAAAACGAGAAAGGGTCAGAAAAATTGTGTGAAAAATCCTTACGCCTTTTATTTGAGGAAATTGAAGTTTATGAAAGATCCGCCCGTCAGAATTTCAATCCGACTGCAGTATCGTGTTTCTATCGACGAGAGCTTCAACCAGACGTGAGTTTTATTGAATTTTGATATGGTTTGAAATTATGATATTGTCAGAATCGGCTAGGATTCATATATGATGTTCTTGACATATTAGACATCGTAAAATCGAAGTCAGATTGAGAAACGGATTAATTATTGAATTGTTATAATTTTTCAGAGTATATTGAGTGATATTGGACAGATTTGGATTATTGATTGATTTCAGGTCTACGGACTTTGATTAGAGATAGGGTTTGTACACTTGATATTTAGTTGTTATACCTTAGTTTGAATGATTGTATATAGTACAAGACTTGTACTTTAATACTGACATTTATATTAGATTGAATACCATTACGTTCCGCAATTTTAAAAAAAAAAGATTTTATACCCTGTTGATTATAATTGATTAAATTGTCCCAATGATGATTAAGAACATGGGTAGCGTCCGGGTCCCCACAACTAGTGTGCTTGAGTAAAATCAAGTAAAGTTTTAATGGTCTCAAATGTGTTTGAGATATTTAATGTAAAGGCCTCTAAATTCGTGCTTAAAAATTTGCGGAAATATTTAAAAATTTTCTTTTTCATTAATTAAAATGCCTCATTCATAAACAAACTGATAAATAAAGTTTGATGTTCAAAATAGCAGCGGAAGTAAATGTTTGTTTGCAAAATAATAATTTAAAATAATCCAACAACGAGAAAAAAAATGTTTGAGCCTAAAAATAGTAAATGCTGAAAATGAGGTCCTCGGGTTCCACTACTGCCGACTCGAGCTGGCTCTCTGGTCCCCGCCCTCGATCCCGACATCATCAGCACCTACAACAATCAAGTCTAGTGAATCTAAAGACTCAGCATGCATATATCGTAAATAACAAGTAAATAGATAGTAAAAATCGCATGCAAGTGAAAATATCTTGTAATGAGATGTAACATAAAATATCATTTCAATAGTAATTATCATACGTGCATAACTGAACTGAAATATTAAAAGTGGAAATGTTTGCTCCTTGGAGCCCTGTAATGAAATAGCTTGTAAAAATTTTCTGGTGAGATTATGGTCTACGCAAGTGGTCCCTGAACTGAACTGAACTAAACTGACCGGTAACTGACGACCGGGTGAAGTAATAATCCCATGATAGTAAAGTGACCACAAGCAATATCGCATAAATCTCAAATGAATATTTTACATTTTATGCACGTAATATAATTAAATGGGGTAATTAATTATCTTGTAATAATTTACCACATGGGTTGGATCGTTTCCATGCTCGCTGCGACTTAAATTTAACATGAAAAATATGCAAATGATTTTCTTGACCAAACTTTGTAATTGACTCCAAAAATGAGACATTTACGCCCAACTAACTTAGTATTTAATCATTACTCCGTGCCAACCCGAACCATCACCGAACCATCATTTAGTCATGATTAAAATACGTCTAAACTGATGAAATAATGCTCCTAAAATGGTACAAGTCGAAATCTTGGTGAATGGAGGCCAACACATGAAACGCTCTTTCGAGAGTCACTTTGGCACATTGCACCGTAAATTCTCGTACGACCTGTAAAATGCTCCGAATCACAAATGGCCAAAAACATGACCTTCCTAACTTGATGAGGCACGGTCCAGTCCAAGGCCATAGGCTAAAAGCCAACGAAAAACCCGAAACACGCCTCTAAACCGCGACACTCTTGCTGTCAAAAATTACAGCAGCTGTGCCTTCGATTTCTTGTGTCGTTTTCGAGACTACTGGCCATTGGAGCTTGAACCACCGGCCAAAGGCTCTTACCAACACCCTAAGGAATGATTTGAACAATGGCTAAGGGCCCTAGGCCAGCCACAATCCAAAACACACCAGAAATGCGCCCGTACTCCCAGCCGAGAGCAACAAGCTGCACGCGTGAGGGAAATCGCTTTGTGTGCTGTCATGGACCTTTCCAGTGGCCATCAATTGACCATGGCTCGATCTAGACGTCAAGCGGTATTGTATGAACCGTGGATAAGGGCCAAGAAGCCAACCAAGATCCACACCAACCCCATAAACCGAAAAATACACATGCTGAAAAAGGGAAGGGTCGAAGGGATGTTCTTGTTTTGGTTTGAAAAACTGATTCTACCATGGACCAAGCCTCAAAAGGGCAACTTTGTCACGTCCTAGACATCACAAGGAGGTGTTCTAACCATGACTATGGCCCATAGGGCAGCAAAGATTAGATCCATCAACCTTTGACAGCAAAACACAAAAACCGAGCCACACAAAGACGTAAAGGAAGGGTTGCTGTCATTTTTCGTAAATCCAACGTGCATGGGGCTCGACTATTGAACCAACGTGGTCCTAATACATCCTAGTACATGTCTAGATGCAGCCTTGGGAACCTGGACATGAGCCAACCACCTGAAACGACAAAACAACTCAACCGTGAGAGCACAAGGGGAGGGCCGAAATCTGTGCATACTTTTCTTTGAAAGTTGCTGTCCAATTTCGGTTTTGCCATGGAAATCATGATCATGTAAAGTTTAAAAATGTTATTATGACTTGATTGAAGAGAAAAGAAGGACATATACATGAAAGGGATCGATTTTAGGCACCCGGTTGCGCAACGGAAGTTTAAAAATTTTTGTTTCATCAAGAACAAGAAAACCGAGCACCCTAAGCCTATAATGTGTAGAAAATACAAAAACACAAAATATGTCATACATAGTGTGTTTAGAAAATATACCTATCAATCTCTCAAGATTGATGTTTGGCTCCAACTTAGTTGATAAACAACTAAGCTTTTCAAGGATGACAATCTACAAGCCTCCCTTTGAACATTCCTTGTTCAAAAATCAAGCCCACCACCAACTAGGAAGATCACCTCTTATTTTGCACAAGAAAAATAAGAGGATTTTTCAATGAGAAGTGAGAGCTTCTTCAACAATTGAAGGAGCAAAAATGGAGAGAATGTTTTTGTAATTTTTGTCCACCACATGATTTTGAGACAAGGGAGGAAGACTTTTCTTGTTTGTGGAAAAAAGTAAAGCAAAAAGTTGCATGCCAAGCCTTGGTTATACAAAAAGTTGTCTCCCAACCTTTCACCTCACATGCATGCAAATCTATTTGGTCCTTTAACAATTAAAAAACCCATGGACTTAAATTTAATTATCTCAAACAAATTTGAGCCTAATTAAATATTACTTGAATTTACTCAAGCCCACTAGTTAAATAATTATTTTCTATTGGGTACTACAAGACCCAATACTATTTAATTAATTCAACACTTGAATTAATTTAATTATTTGAACTCTACTAGGCCCACTAGTGTTTAATTAATTCAACACTTGAATTAATTTAATTTAGTCTATAATAGTGTTTATGAAAATCACAATTTTCAAATAAATTATTTATTTGGCAACCTTTTAATTTAGGAACACATTCATAAATTAAAAGTTACATTCCCTTCATAGAAGTCATACTTCTATTTCTCTTTACGCTTATAAACTCCTTTATAAGCCGATGATGCGAACACGGGCGGTCAAGCTCCAAGGAAAGCATGGGATCCTTTACAGTTGCCGGAGGGACCAGTAACGAGGGGACGACTAAAGAAGTTCAAGGAGGCACTACAGGGAGTCATGAACAAGCAAGAAGGGGTCGTGATGCATGGGAGCACGTTTGGAGACCAAAGGAATATTATTCAAGCGTTGTTGAATACGGCCGAGACTACACGGATGTCTACACGGACCTGCACACGGGGTCCGTGCCCTTTACAGCCGAGGATGAAGAATTTGCGTGCCGACACGGACCAGTACACGGGGTCCGTGTCCTAATACAGTGCGTAAACGGACCCGTACAAGGAGGTGGACACGGGGTCCGTGCTCCTTGTTCCCAGCTGAAGTTGATTCTCCCGAGCTAACACGGACCCGTACACGGAGGGAGACACGGGGTCCGTGTCCTGTGTTTTCTGCGCGGATTTGTTTCCTTTCTAGAGTTTTAATTTTTTTGGAGACTAGATTTGAGATATCTTTTGTTTATTAAAACATTTTTGAACGAAAATTAACACACAATTGAGATATTATTGAGTTTATACAATAGTTTTGAGTTTTTCTATCAAACTTTTTCATCGCTTTGCTTTGTAATCAAAATCAAACTTATCAAAGTTTTAACTTTTGGCGTTTGTCGATCGTTCTGGTGCGGATTGTCAAGGGCTTGTTCTTTGAAGGTTCGTCATAATTTCGGTTGTTTATTTTCCGTGATTATTTGTTGCTAAACTTTTCATAGTTTAGAGGTGAAAATCACACACACACTTGATTCAAAAGATAGGGACAACACATCGATCCTTGCTCGTTATTGAATAGAGGTCGCGATTCGATTTTAATCGTGTTTGCTAATTATTCGTACGACGATTCGTATCATTTGGTATCAGAGCTTTTTGTTAATTGAATTCAAGTAAGTTTATCCTTCGTTCTATTATCAGATCTAATTATCCTTTAGTTCCGCTTTCAGATATGTTTTGTTCTATCATTCTTCGTCGTTCGTGAATCTGTGATACACGAAATTTTGTGTCTTATTTATTTTTCTTTGAATTTTCGGAATTCTTATAGTGTAAAAAAAAAAAATTATTTACCTTCAAATTGCTTGTCTACGCAGTCTAAGTGAGTCGATCAAAATTGTTCACAAGTTGAACTTGATTGTTTGATATTCAAATAAAAAGCTTGAATGCACTTTCGAGAGAAAAATCAAATTCGAGTGGAAACATTTGAGTGTGATTGTTAGTTCTTTAGAGTGACTAGTGAGTATTTGTTGTGAGCAAAAAAAAAAAAAATTTAGAGAGGAGTGACGAGCGACTTTCTTTGGAGTGACCGGGAGCATTTGGGTAAGGAACATATTGTTTTCTACTAAAGTTTTCTTGCAGGTACAAACTGAAATTAAATGGAGAGGGAGATAAGAGATAGTTCGAACCCGGGGTTATCTGAAGTACAAATGGAGGCGTTATTTGGGCATTTTAGTAGGATGATGAGAACCGAGTTAGAGCCATTACATGAGCGGTTGGATAGGCTTGAAGTTAGTACTAGTGGAGATAAATCTAAGCCTAAAAATATGGGTAGGGGAGAAGAAGAGGAAGAGTATGATTTGGGAGGAGATGAGGAAAGCCAAGACGAAAATTGGGGTAGGAATGGAAGTGGTAGAGGATTTGGTAGAGGGAAAAGAGAGGCCGTAAGGGGTAGATATGATGGGAATAGGGAGGATGAAAACATGGATAGTATTAAGATGAAAATTCCATCGTTCCTTGGGAAATCTGACCCGGAGGCATACTTAGAGTGGGAAAAGAGGGTAGAGTTTGTGTTTGAATGTCACCACTACTCCGAGCCAAAGAAGGTTAGGTTGGCGGGGTCGAATTTCTAGATTATGCTCTCATTTGGTGGGATCAATTAGTGACCACTAAGAGGAGGTATAATGAGAGACCCATTGAATCTTGGGATGAGATGAAGAGGGTCATGAGAAAGAGGTTTGTGCCCAACCACTACGATAGGGAGATGTTTAAGAGACTACAAACTTTGAGGCAAGGGGTGAAGAGTGTTGAGGACTACTATAAGGAGATGGAAGTAGTCATGATTAGGGCCAATATTGAGGAAGATAATGAGGCGACCATGGCACGTTTTCTTTGTGGTTTGAATGGGGAAATCCAAGATCAAGTTGAGCTTCGGCACTACTTGGATCTAGACGAGATGGTGCAAATGGCCATAAAAGTGGAGCAACAACTCAAAAGGCGTGGAGTTGGCCGCACCAATCCAACTGGGGGTTCATCATCTTCATGGCGATCAAATGTGGTGAAACGT
>NW_027357362.1:0-1870 GCF_012295235.1 Primulina huaijiensis | reverse complement strand
CACAATGCAAACACACACAAACTAATGCAATAAAACACGTAAAAACTACTTCTATCAACCCCCTCATACTAACCTTTTGCTTGTCCTCAAGCCAAATAGGTTACAGACTACAACTCAACATGCAACCAACACAGAGTGAAGAGTATTAAAAATAGCTAAACTGATGGTGAAGTAGTAAACTGGCATCTACTGCCTCAGCGGGTTTGTGAACCACATCCATTTAGTCAAATCACAACATACATCACCACCCTTTTTCAGAACATCACAACACAATTGTATTTTTCCAAAAGGTGTGGTCGTGTGTGCTGTGGATCTTTCTAGCTTGTGTTTCAGACAGTTTTATTCGCAAATCATGTGGGTCGCCGAATCAACCAGTCAACGCAAGTTTCTCTTTTCTGAGTCCTGTTTCTATTTGGGACCAACCAGTAAACACATACAGTGGTAGAGTTTCATAGTTGAACAACAAAATGTATGGAGTCAATAGCCAACGTGCTCAAGTGGTTTAGAAAGATGGGGAGTACGTAGATCATTTTCACTATGCACTTGTCAGAAATTTTCTCTGACATTCTTCAACGCCTTACATCTCCATCTTTTCAGCCTTGGGATAGGATTTCACCCCTTTTTGGCTCCCCCACTGTAATATCCAAGCTTGGTGATCGGTACGGTTTAAGATTTAATATGTTTATTGACTCCTTGGTTAAGTTTAAGTATAGTTTTGATGTTAAGAGTTGAGATTTATGATTTATGGTATTGTGTTTATAGATGATGCGTAGTTATATTGTAGCGGCGTTGCGAGTAAATTCATGATAATTCGTATGTTGAGCCAATTGGTATGAGGCCAATTGGAGTGGCTAGATAAGACATAGAGGTGTAACTTTCATGTTTTGAGTTTTGTTCAAATCATTGTGGAAGACCAGCCAAAAGCGCCCCGAAGTGTGTCGCCTGTATCGTCGTTCCTATAATGACACATGTTGGGAGAATGAGCATAACGTTTTCCTCAGACATTCAAATGACATGAGGCCAATTGGAAATGCAAGCCAAGACATAGAGCTACAACTTTCATGTTTATCACTTTTTCAAATTATGTCAAGAAGAGGCGTTTCGGAGGCGATCTTTGAGACGGCTGTGCGCAGAGCGGCGCCCGAGCGGTCATAAATTACCGCTCGGGCGCCACCGGTTCTGTAAATTTTTTACCGGACAGTATGGTCCGCGCCCGAGCGGTAATTTATGACCGCCCGAGCGCCAGCTCAGTACAAAAGCGTGTTTTGGGTGATTTAAGGCATAAAACCGATTGAAACTCTCATTTTCTTCATTTCCCTTCTCTTTTTTTTCTCTCCTCCAACGTTTCCAAGTAGGGTTCTTCATTTTCTTCTTATCCTTTCTTTCAATCAAGCAATTAATCTTCGATCCGGAGTTGGAACTTCATCTTTTTAGAAAAAAGGGCAAAGGTAAGTGGTTTTTCTTCTCGTTCTTGAGTTATTGAAGATGGTGGAGTTAGGGGATGATAAGTGTGATAGATGTATTGTGATAAATGGTCATTTAATGTTATTATTTGGGTGTTGATGGTTAGTTTTTGGGTTTATTATTGTAGGATCACCATCAAGGTTTAAGAAACCAAGTGCTACAAGTGTTGTAAGTGGAATTTCATTTCTTGTGCTCACATGATAATATATGTATTGTGTTTCAATGGTTTTAAAGTGTTATTCCCTTCCATTTGATTCATGCTATGTATTAATACACCTTGTTGTATATTAGAGGCATTTTATGTCTCAACAATGTCAAAGGGAATACAAGAAAAAAAGATAGTATTCAAAGTGTTTGATTGAATGTCCAAGAGAGAGTTTAAATGTTTTATTGGATTGATAGATAC
>NW_027357361.1:0-578 GCF_012295235.1 Primulina huaijiensis | reverse complement strand
GGATTCTAAATTGCCTCTTGTTGAGTTCACGTATAATAATAGCTATTAAGCGACGATTGGCATGGCACCGTATGAAGCACTTTATGGTAGGAAATGTAGATCTCCCTTGTATTGGGATGAGATTGGCTAGAGGAAGATGCTGGGTCCAGAGTTAGTCCAACAGACTGCGATGTTGTTGCTGTTATCCGAGAGAGAATGAAGACAGCGCAGTCGAGACAAAAGAGTTATGCCGATGTGCGTCGTAGGCCATTGCAGTTTGAGGTTGGCGATCATGTGTTCTTGAAGATAGCACCTCTTAAGGGTGTGATGCTATTTGGCAAGAAGGGAAAGTTGAGTCCGAGAATTATCGGCCCATTTGAGATATTGGATAGAATTGGTGATCGAGCCTACAGGTTAGCCCTACCGCCAGATCTTGACAGAGTTCATAATGTTTTTCACGTCTCTATGCTCAGGAAATATATTGCAAATTCTTCCCATGTTCTTCGCCACGAGCCAATGGATTTGACGCCGAATTTGACTTATCAAGAGATTCAGGTCCAGATTTTGGATCGCAAAGTTAAAGTGTTGAGGAACAAAGA
>NW_027357360.1:0-581 GCF_012295235.1 Primulina huaijiensis | reverse complement strand
TCAATATTTATCTAAATATTTCGAATTTTATATCAAATCGAAGGTAACGAAATGTTCTACGATTTTGATGTTGAAAGTTTTCTCAGATTCACGACGGAAAAATCGCAATATTTAAAAAAAAACAGTAAAAACGAGTTTTCAGATCTAAAATCTATTTCAAAACTGATCCAAATCATTTTCCGCTCAAACGACGAACGTAACACATATATTTTACGCATAAAACAACGCAACACATAATATGACATGATCGATGCAGTAAAAGAAAGATTATACTTGCCTTTTTATATCAAACTTTACCGAAACGACGTCACCGAAGCGGAGATAGAAGCGAGGTTGATCCGGGACGAACGTGACACGTTTTTCTTTTGAAGAAAACTCAACAAAACCTTGCTGAAATTTAGAGGAACGGGACGGCTGCTGATAAAGGTAGAACCCTAGGCTTTTTGCTCTCCAAAATATGAAAAGATATGGATGTGTAAGTGTGGTGTGTGAAAAACGGTTTTGTGTGTGTGTAATACGTTTTTAGTGTGTGTAATAGTGTGTAAGTGTGTGTGAGTGTAGAAAACGTGTGTGTGTGTATG
>NW_027357359.1:0-870 GCF_012295235.1 Primulina huaijiensis | reverse complement strand
AGCAAAGTTATTCGGTCGCCCTGTGTTCACCAGAGTAAAAATCTCAGGATTCAAGCGATTGATGAACTGATCAGCAACGGCTTCTTCATTGTCAGCCACGTGCGGAGCAAATTTCAACAAGGTAGAGAATTTGGTCACATATTCTTCAATATTCAACTGACCCTGTCTCAAATTGGCAAACTCCGCCCCCTTGTCTCTCATGTACGACAATGGGAAAAATCTTTGATAAAACTCAGTTTTAAATACATTCCAAGTGATAGTCGTACCTCGATGCTCCAAGGCCTTCTTTATCGTAATCCACCAGTTCTTTGTAACATCATGCAACTGGTGCCCAATCAGTTTAACTCGGCGCTCATCACTGTACTCCAGTGAGTCAAACAGCATCTCGATGTCATCTAGCAAACTCTCACATTCAACTGATGTCTCAGTACCCTTCAGAGTTGGTGGTTTGAAAGACTGAAACCTTTTCAATAACGTTTCCATCGGAGTCGCTGTCACATCCATTGGAGGATTCGATGTGCTACCCTGCTCTGGTATTTTTCGAGGAGGCATATCTGAATATCAAAAGGATTAGTAACCCAATCCAACAGACCTGTTTCAATTCAGTTCGCCCTCCGATCATCTTACTACTAATCGAGAATCGGTTCAGATTCATTCTCCATAACACATGCTTTAAATCAAATCAGATAATCAATAACATGTATTATATAAAGCAGTAAATCATGCTAGCAATCACAAGCAAGGAAAGAAAACGCATTCTACCCCGCTCACTAGCTTCTATCTCAGTCTCAAGGATCTATCGCTCTGATACCACCTGTTGTGGGAACCCGAACTTAATTCAACACTTAATTGTTATTAGGATCAAATATA
>NW_027357358.1:0-417 GCF_012295235.1 Primulina huaijiensis | reverse complement strand
AGCGACGGAACTCTTGAAAGATGACCATCACTAAAAATAGCGACGTCGTGATTTCTACCGTCGCTAATTTTAAATTAGCGACAGTTTATATAACCGTCGCTGATTTAACTAGCGACGGTTAATGTAACCGTCGCTAATTTAAAATTAGCGACAGGTAAAAATAACGACCGTCGCTTTTTTTTGTTTGCGACGGTTCTAAAAACCGTCGCAAATATGATCTTCCACAACGGATAAAAACCGTTGTCGTTGAACGGACTTTCAACAACACCCTCAGTTACAACAGTTTTTAAATGGCTACGACAACGGATAAAATCCGTTGTCTTCATAAGAGTGTTTTGATGTGTAAAACAAAATTAAAGGCATCAGCCTCTATGTGAATATACACAATTTTATCACTTTCACACAACACGTAAAATT
>NW_027357357.1:0-730 GCF_012295235.1 Primulina huaijiensis | reverse complement strand
AAAGTCACAATTAACGATCTGAATTCAACAAAGGAAAAAGAAAAAAAAAAGAAAAAATGGAAAATAAAAATGTTTATGATCATGTTAAAATGTTTTTATGTCATGATAAGGAAAAAATGAACAAAAGAGTAAGATTTATTTATGCATGTCATGAAAAGTTATTTTACGTAAAAGTTTTTTTCATTGTTGCATGTGGTTTTATATGTATTATTTGTTATAAAGATTATGGTGTGTTGAGTCTTTAGACTCACTAGGTGTGATGGATGCAGGTGAGGTTGAGGGAGGTCTTGACGAATGATTTAACTGGACTGATGGCGCACACAACCCGAGGACCAGCGCTTCTATTATTCCGCATTTACGACTTTTGACTCAAGAATTATGTTAAAGATTTTAAGACTATTTATTTATGTTTGGAGAGATTTTTGAGAGGTTTAGTATGGGCTATTCTTTTCAAATTATTGCTTTTTAGGATTGGTAAAACAGTAGACGATTTCATTTTTATGACTATTTCTTTGATTTCTAAAAATGCTAGTTGGTTGATGTTTTATTTTAAAGAGAAAAAAATATTTTTGTAAAAGCCGAAAATCATAGAGGAGAAAAAAATTTCTACTACTTTTAAAACAATAAAAAGGGCAGGACGTTTCAGTTGGTATCAGAGCCAGGTTCCTGTAAAGGGTTGTGCCATCATCAGTGCCGGGAAGATCAGTCATCAAGCCTCAAGTTGTAAGTT
>NW_027357356.1:0-210 GCF_012295235.1 Primulina huaijiensis | reverse complement strand
GCTTCCGGTCACCGTAATTGATCCCCTTTCAAAAGAAAGACGGTTCGATGAGATTGTGTATTGACTACCGGCAACTGAACAAGGCGAAGGTAAAGAACAAATACCCATTGCCTCGTATCGACGATTTATTTGATGAGTTGCAGGGATCCTTTGTCTATTCCAAGTTCGATCTGAGATCTGGATATCACCAACTCCGAGTCAGAGATGCCG
>NW_027357355.1:0-619 GCF_012295235.1 Primulina huaijiensis | reverse complement strand
TATGAATCTGGCCGGGCATGACATGCGAATAAAGAGGTTCAAGGATGTCCAAGGACCCGAGCACGGACCCGTACACGGGATCCGTGTCCATCACACTTGTGGAAGAGAAATCCCGAGCCTACACGGACCCAATCACGGACCTGTACACGGGGTCCGTGTCCATTGTTTTCCCGGAGAGTAATTTGGCCGAGCATACACGGACCCTTACCCGGAGGCCTACACGGGGTCCGTGTCCGACACGTTTGGGCGCCGATTTTTTTCTATTTTAGAGTTTTTATTATCTTGGCAAGTAGATTTCATATCTTTTTGATTTGGTATCAATATATAGACGAATTTTATTGTTTGAAAAAAAAAACATTGAATTATTGAGTTTATAAAACTTTTCTTTGAGAATTCTCTCAAAAACAAGCTTAAGTTTCGTTATAAATTTTGCGTCGTATCAAATCAAACTCATCAAAAGATTTATCTTTTGTGGCGTTTGTCAATCGAATATCACGAGGGTTGCCAAGGACGGGTTCTTTGGAGGTTCTCTTGAACGCGATTGTTCCTATCATTGATTAATTGTTGCTAGGCAGCGTGATCTATAGGCGATTATCACACCTATCAATTACTTGTTTCA
>NW_027357354.1:0-384 GCF_012295235.1 Primulina huaijiensis | reverse complement strand
AACACTCACGACAACTTGCAGCGGAAATTATATTTTAACACATAATTTAAATAATACTAATATGAGGGACGGGATATAAATCTTGCACAAGTATAAAATACTTGTGCGTTGCCTCAGGGCAAAATAATTCACTAGAAAACTTGTAAGTTTACAAAAACCAATACTAGTGAAAGAATAAAACAACTCCCTTAATAAGGTGAATATCAAATTGCATCCTAAAACTCTAACAAACCGTAAGACCAATTATACACAGGATGCATCAACTGAGAAGTAAAGAAAAACTTCAAAACTCAACACTCTAATCAAAACAGTGATTAGGTGTTGACTTCAGATGTTGTTAGCACTTCACAGCAACACTTGAAACAACAGCACGAGATTGCTCCG
>NW_027357353.1:0-728 GCF_012295235.1 Primulina huaijiensis | reverse complement strand
TAGGTCAACTCTTTAAGGTCTTAGTAGGGTGCTTAAGGGCCTGGGAAAGGGCTGTGGCGGCTTGGTTGGCTGCTGGTTCAAGAAGACGTGAGATATGCATGGCAACAAGTGCTGCGCGTGATGCTGCTGTCATGTTTCAGTGCTGCGTGCGTGGGTTCTGGTGGCTGGGCTTGGTCCAGGGATGGTTAGGGATAGGTGGGTGGTCGGTGGTTAAGGGCTGGTAGAGTCCTAGGCGGCTAGGAGTCCCAATGCAACAAGGACACTACAAACACACACGTGCAGAATTTTAGGGCGAGTTCCAGCAAATTTTTGGTCGGGCCAGGGCTTTTTTTACGGGTTGGGCTTGGTCAGTAGGGTCCCTAGGTGGGTTGTCTAGGTTTTGGCTCAAGGAGGCTCGGGCGTGGCTCGAGTAAATCGGGAGATGGCTCGGTGGGCTCGTTAGTGTGTCAAAAACAAAAATTAAAAGGCTAAAAATGAATCCATGGGTCCACGGGTGTGGCTCATGACTTGAAAGGGTAGAATAAATCTTAAAAATGTTATGTTTAAAATTTGGGATCAAAATAATGAGTTTTGAATTTATTCGGGATTTAATCGTCGCACAAAACGCTAATTAACGACTTAATTGAAACACATAGTTTTATGCTTTATAAAATTATGAAAAATTAGATTTAAGCTTGAATAAGTATTATAAGTCTAATTTTTTAATTTGGGAATTTTATATTAAGTTT
>NW_027357352.1:0-452 GCF_012295235.1 Primulina huaijiensis | reverse complement strand
GAAAAATGATCAGAATGTTCAGAAGTCGATTGAGATGGTTAGATCTGGACATCATTCAGAGTATCAGGTACATGATCTNTGTTTTATATGTGAATAACCGTTTTGTCGTGCCAGATATTTCAGATTTGAAACACCAGATATTATCAGAAGGGCACTGTAGTCGGTTCAGTATTCATCCTGGTTGCAGAAATATGTACAACGATCTAAAGATACAGTTTTGGTGGTAACAGATGAAATCAGATTTTGCAGAATTTGTATCTAAGTGTTTGAATTGCCAACAGGTGAAGGCCGAGAGAAAGAAACCCGGAGGTTTACTTCAGAGTTTATCTATTCCCGAATGGAAATGGGATCACATTTCCATGGACTTTGTTACGAAGTTACCATGATCATACCGGGGTTGTGATGCAATTTGGGTTGTGATAGACAGATTGACAAAATCAGCATGTTTTATT
>NW_027357351.1:0-316 GCF_012295235.1 Primulina huaijiensis | reverse complement strand
AATTCATCAGACCGACACTCCTTTCGAAGAAAATTGTGCAATCCGACACAAGCCAATACAAGCTCCGCCTGTGTTGTATATGGAAATGGAGGAGCAGTTTTGAATATTTTGAACCGCGATTTAAATATACCGAATATCCTTTCAATGACGTTTCTCAAAGAGGCATGACGAAGATTGAACAACTCTTTTGCATCTTCAGGGTGACGACCTTGGCCAGTGAATTCTTGGAGATGATAACGAACACCTCTAAAAGGAGCCAAGAATTGACGTTTATTTGCATATCCACAATCCACTAAAAAAAATTTACCTATCGAAT
>NW_027357350.1:0-5919 GCF_012295235.1 Primulina huaijiensis | reverse complement strand
GATCGAGCTGGTTCTGAATTTGGTTTTGATTTCAAACTCTTGAAAGTTTCAGGCTCGATCTCTGGCTTCACCCCATCCTATCGAGCTCCAACTTAAAACGATCCGAACGAGCTCTCTAGCATATTTGTGAAAAAAACAGAATAAGAAAAGGTAAAGCAAATAAAAAAAACGAAGTGAAATGTACAGCATACGGTACATCGATCTTAGATAATAAAGAGAAAATGAGAAGAAAAACGGAAACAGATACCTAGATCATAAATTTAACAACTTCAAACAAGCAATGAACTGTGAAAAGAATCTCAAATACAGGGGAAGAAACAAAGATGAGAATTGGATGGAGGAGACCAACAGCAAGCGGAAGCGACGAGCTTGGACGAAAACTGATGAGAGAGAAGTTACAACCAGCGAATTTAGAGTACCTTATCAAATAAATCGCATCCTGAATAGTATAGAAACGAAGACAAGACACGGTATGCGGTGGCGGATGTCGCCGGTGGCAGATCGAGCAGATCGGAGGTGGGTTAGGGTTTTCGTCGATGGTTTTTATTTCTCCATCGGGGACGAATACAGGATGAAATTTGGGAATAGGTAACATTGGCGGGGTGGGGGTGTGTATTTGCACGAAACGGTAAAATGATATCACGCATCATAATTTACTATTTTTTAACACAATTTATATATATATATATATTATATAAATATGTATCATATTATATATATACATATATTAATATTATTTCAAATAAAAATAAAATAGAAATCGAATTTTTCGAATTCGAATAACTTACGTTTTCGATTAGCGAGTCGAGTTCGACTCACTTGATTGGGCTCGACTCGACTCGAGTATGTAAAAAAATTTGTGTCGAGCTCGAATAATATGATACTCGAGTTCGACTCACTTGATTGCATCTCAAGGTTGGCCAAAAATATCATTCGTTTTTCTCGTCTTATTTTTGAAGTGAAAAGGATAAAATAAAAATTTACCCATAAAAAGAACTTCCATCACGTTTCATTTCCTCCCACTCTCTTCTTCACCCCAGGATGTAGCAAGGAAAAAAATCAATCATGAGCTAGCTACGAAAATATGGGTGGCGGGAGCAACGCCTCACAGAACGATATACAATAATTTTTGTGTTTTTTATAATATAAAAAACTATTGGTTTTATTATTTCCCAAAAATACTAAAAATTATTACAACACATTTTTTTAATGATTTTAATGTTTGAAAAGTGGTTTGAGTTAATAAATATCTTTCTGAAAATTAACAAAAGCTCATCTGACAAAGTTTTTTAAGTCAATAACACAATTTGATATTTTCTTTTTTGAAAAATAGAAAAAAAATATCATTTGTACTTTATATTTACAGATTTTCATATCATATGTACTCATTTTCCTACAATTTACTGTCATTTATTGGACTTAGAGCAATACTCTATTTTTTGGTTTTTGATCGAGTTTCTCTATATTTGTACATGTCGATTTGTTAATTCAAATAAATTTAAATTTAGTTAATAATTTTATTTATAAACTACACTCAAAAAACCAAAACTTATAATTAAAAAAAAAATTTAGCATGAGCTAAGTTAAATAATTTTTATTATACATATAAAAAATATTAAATATATATATGTTCGGAAAAAAACAACCCGGGCCGGATCACCCTCCCATGTTGCAGAGCAGTCGATATCTCGAACTCCAGTTCTCCTCTCATATTTGCAACCTCTATTTGAACCTCCTCTCCCGATGGACACTACTCATTGCAAGGCAAATGCTCATACTCAAATCGCAAGTTGATCTTCACAAAAATCTTAGATCACCAATTTCCATGGAAAATTAGTCGCTCATCTCTTGCATCTTCGACCGTCCTTGATCCCCATGAATTTTCAATAGTGATACTCACGGGAAATTTAAGGTCTGATCCCAGCAAGTGTCACTAGTCCAGAAGCAGGTTCCGAAATTGCCCTGAGCCTGAAATCACGAATAAGACCGTTAGAAGGGGGCCGGGAGGGTGTCCCGGCGTGGCCCCTCCGACGCTCAAGTCAGAGACTGAGAATATATGGGGGGGAGCAGCTAAGAATGCTGCTGAAAACAATATATTGAATATCTCAACTGAACACTCAAACCGGTTATTTATAGGAGAGTATCTGGGCCCGTGATGGGCCTTTCACCTTGGTTGGGGATGGGCCAGGGGTCCCACGTCTGGTTTGGGCCTAACCCTAGTGGGCCCATCTATGGGATAACACCAGTCTCCCCCTCCCAAGTCGAACTGAATTGCAGGTTCGAAGTTCGATTAATTGTGTTGTCCTCGGTATGCAACATGTGAGTTGTGCATTTTCTCCCTGCTGTCCGTCAGTCTCCAAGGGTTTAGAAACAAATTAAATAAAATTCCTCCTCTGAAGAGCTAGACCTGATCTGGGCCTCCCCTGTAAATAAGGGTCCTCTTCTCACTTCATTCTCATTTCTCCCATTCATCCTCAGCTCCACACCATCTCGCCCATGCCCACGCATCACTAGCCTGCACCTCCTTACCAAGCCCTTGCCTCTCACCCTCACCCATCCACCATCTCACCAACAGCCGCAAGCCCTCGCCACCTTGCCTTCGCCTCCCATGCCTCTTGCCCGCACGCCCTCCTTGCGCAGCACCTCGCCTGCCCCCGCCTGCCAACCCCGCCCATCGCTAGTCTGCCTTGCCAACGCCAGCCTATCTCCCTCGCCCTTCGTCTGCGCCGTGTGCCTCGCCTCGCCGCCCTCTTCTCCGCACACTCGGCTCACCCTGCGCCTGTCTCGCCCCCGTCGAGGGCTCGCCCCACATTGCCTCGCCCCTTCTTGCCCAACCGTCTCCCTTCCTCGCCCGTCTCCTCTCCCTCACCGAGTGCTCGCAGAGCCGCCTCGCTAGGTAAGCAGCCTCACTTGGTTCGCCCCACGCAGCTGGCACGCTCGCCCTTCCCCTTCACTCGCAGCCTAGCCTTCCTCACAGCCTTGCCCTCGTCCTCTCGCCTAGGACCTCGCCCGAAGCTCCAGCTCGCCCGTACCAGCTCTCGTGCTCGCCCCTACCAGCTCGCCCATACCAGCTCTCGTGCTCGCCCAACCACCAGCTCTTGCCTCACTTCACGCTCGCCCCTACCAGCTCTCGTGGTCGCCCCTACCATCTCGTCCGTATCAGCTCTCGTGCTCGCCCAACCACCAGCTCTTGCCTCACGTCAGTCCACGCTCGCCCAACGTCGGCTCGCCCAGCGCCCACCTAGCCTAGCCTCGCCCCAGCGCTGCTCTACGCTCGCCCAACGCCAGCTCGCCCCACGTCGCTCCACGCTCGCTCAGCACCCACCTCGCCTAGCCTCGCCCCAGCGCTGCTCCATGCTCGCCCCACGCCGCTCCACGCTCGCCCATCGACACAAGCTCGCCCCGTTCCTGCCTGCACGCTCGCCTAACCTCGCCGCATCGCACTGTCCCTTCGCCTGCATCCCCGTAATTTTCGCAGCGGCAAACATCGTTCGCTCTCGACAAATCAAACAAAATTTCTAACACAGTATGCCTTTATCGCCCCCATCTTCAAGGTATTCTACTAAACTCTTGAAGAAAAATAATTTACACTTCCCCGCGCCCTTGACTCCTCTGCTAAACTAGTCCTTACCAGGAAAAATAAAACTTCAACCTCCTCACCTTCTAAATCCCCTATTAGGCGTTGCCTTAGCAGGAAAATAAAACTTTCATCTCTTCACCATGTGACTCCTCTGCTAAGTGATGTCTTAGCAGGAAAAAATTTAATTTCCAACTCCTCACCCTCTGACTCCTCTACTGGGCTATACCTTAGCAGGAAAATAAAAATTCAACACCTCCACCCTCTAACTCCTCTGCTACATGATACATTAGCAGGAAAATAAAAATTCCTCACATCCACCCTCTAACTCCTCTGCTAGGTGATACCTTAGCAGGAAAATAAAAATTTAACACCTCCACCCTCTAACTCCTTTGCGAAGTCGGGCCTTAGCAGGAAAATTTAATTTTTCTCCACTCCAGCTCTGCACCTCCGCTAGGCGATGCCTTAGCAGGAAAATAAAAATTCACCACCTCTACCCTATAACTCCTCTGCTAGGTGATACCTTAGCATGAAAATAAAAATTCAACACCTCCACCCTCTAATTCCTCTGCTAAGCCGGGCCTTAGCAGAAAAATAAAAATTCAACACTTCCACCCTCTAACTCCTCTGCTACGCGATACATTAGTAGGAAAATAAAAATTCCTCACATCCACTCTCTAACTCCTCTGCTAGGTGATACCTTAGAAGGAAAATAAAAATTTAACACTTCCACCCTCTAACTCCTCTGCTAAGTCGGGTCTTAGCAGGAAAATTTAATTTTTCTCCACTCCAACTCTGCACCTCCGCTAGGCAATGCCTTAGCAGGAAAATAAAAATTCACCACCTCCACCCTATAACTCCTCTGCTAGGTGATACCTTAGCAGGAAAATAAAAATTCAACACCTCCACCCTCTAACTCCTCTGCTACGCGGTCCATTAGTAGGAAAATAAAAATTTAACACCTCCACCCTCTAACTCCTCTTCTAAGTCGGGCCTTAGCAGGAAAATTTAATTTTTCTCCACTCCAGCTCTGCACCTCCGCTAGGCGATGCCTTAGCAGGAAATAAAAATTTACCACCTCCACCTTCTAACTCCTCTGCTAGGTGATATCTTAGTAGGAAAATAAAAATTCAACACATCCACCCTCTAACTCCTCTGCTAAGCCGGGCCTTAGCAGAAAAATGTATTTCCCATCATCCACTCTTCTCCTCTGCTAGGCGATGCCTTAACAGGAAAATTTAATTCTCCTCTTCCACTCTCTGACTCCTCTGCTAGGCGATGCCTTAGCAGGAAAATAAATGTCATCTTCTCTACTCTGCTCCTCTGCTAGGCGATGCCTTAGCAGGAAAATGAAATTTTTCTCCAACCCTCACCCTTTAACTACTCTGCTAGGCGATGCCTTAGCAGGAAAATATAATTTTTCTCCAACCATCACCCTCTAACTCTTCTGTTAGGCGACGCATTAGCAGGATAATGAAAATTTTTCTCCACCCTCACCCTCTAACTCCTCTGCAAGGCGATGTCTTAGCAGAAAAATAAAATTTTTCTCCAACCATCACCCTCTAACTCCTCTGCTAGGCGACACCTTAGCAGGATAATGAAAATTCTTCTCCACCCTCACCCTCTAACTCCTCTGCTAGACGATGCCTTAGTAGGATAATGAAAATTCTTCTCCTCCCCAACTCTTAGGATAATGAAAATTCTTCTCCTCCCCAACTCTGCTCCTCTACTAGGCGCGGCCTAAGCAACAGAATTTAATTCTCATTCTCTCTAACTCTGCTCCTCTGCTAGGCGATGTCTTAGCAGGGAAAAAATTATTCTCCACCCTCACCCTCTAACTCCTCTGCTAGGCGACACCTTAGCAGGATAATGAAAATTCTTCTCCACCTTCACCCTCTAACTCCCCTGCTAGGCAATGCCTTAGTAGGATAATGAAAATTTTCTCCTCCCCAACTTCGCTCCTCTACTAGGCGCAGCCTAAGCAAGAAAATTTAATTCTCATCCTCTCTAACTCTGCTCCTCTGCTAGGCGATGTCTTAGCAGGAAAATAAAAATTCTCCCCCCTCACCCTCTAACTCCTCTGCTAGGCGACGCCTTAGCAGGAAAAAAAAAATCTCCACCTTCACGATCTAACTCCTCTGCTAGGCGACGCCTTAGCAGGAAAATAAAATAATCACCTCTCACTTTGCTCCTCTGCTAGGCGATGCCTTAGCAGAAAAATAAGAATTCTCCACCCCCACCCTCTAACTCCTCTGCTAGGCGACGCCTTAGCAGGAAAATAAAAATTCTCCACCCTTACTCTCTAACTCCTCTGCTAGGCGATGCCTTAGCAGGATATTGAA
>NW_027357349.1:0-1064 GCF_012295235.1 Primulina huaijiensis | reverse complement strand
TTTTGAACACCCCTTTAAACAATCCAATGACAGAAACTGTGAACCAAAACTTATGTACTCATAAAAATGTTGCTGTCATATCTTTGTTTGTGCGTGTATGGATGTAAACCAATGGACCAATAACACCCTAACACACTCTAAAACATTCCTAGAAGCAGCCATGGAAGCCTGGAACCGAGCAACATCCTGAAATCAACAAAACTTAGCAAACCCGTGAAGTTGAAAACAAAGAAGTTTAGGAAAATCAGTACAGATTTTGCTTGGCAACTTGCTGTCAATTTCGTGTTTTAGCTGGAATAATGGTTATATAATGGTTTCAAAATATCTATAGGACTTGATTGAAGAGCAAAGAAACAACATATACATGCCTGGAATTTGTTTTGTCAAAAACAAATCAATACGACGAATACGAGCGACGTCACGGAGCTGGATCTCTTTCCTTTCTAATTCAGCTGTTGTTGCACGATTTTTAGCTGTTGTTCTTTTATGTGATTTCAAAGGTAATGGAGTGTGTTTGCTAGAAAATAGAGATGAGTATTATAGGAGGTGTTAAATGGGTATTGAAGTGCACTTAGTCGAGAGTTACAAGTGAGAATTTGAATTGTTTCTTCAACCTTGCTGTATCTGTTCTTATTCTCTCATTCTTGCTGTTAATTCACGATTTTATCAGCTGTTTACTTCTGATATTTTCGAGCATCTGGTTGTAGGATATGTAGGTAAGGAAAATGAATGTTAGAAGTAGTGTTAAAGGTGTCATAGCATAAATTAAAATGGGAGTTACAAGTGAAGGATTTGAATAGTTTTTGAAATGTTTTCCTTTCCCTTAGCTGCCGTTGCTTTTGTTCTTATTCTTGTCGCACGTATTCTTTTATTGGCTAGCACCTTGGATTGAGGAAGAATTAAGGTGTATTATTGTGTTTGAATTCTTATTACTAATTAAAGAATTAAAATGAGAAATGAATACTCCATGATGTGCAATTAGGAGTGGTTTGAATGGGGAGTTATAAACTCTTGGAAACATATTAAATTTTGAGTCAAAATTATTTTTAATTTGCATGGTATAT
>NW_027357348.1:0-327 GCF_012295235.1 Primulina huaijiensis | reverse complement strand
CATCCCACACTCCCGGTAAGGGATACGACAAGTATAAAAGCCTATCAGGTTTTAAACAAAATAACTTATGACACCTAATTATAATAATGTGATATGATATACATAATTATTTAAATATGACTAATATTATATACACCATATTATTACCATAAAATTATACAAATACATACATTTATTTTCTTATACACCAAAGGTAATAAACGGTAACAAAACGGCTAGTTTTTGCTCTATAAATACAATCTCACAAATACATTCAATCACTCCAACTTTCTCTTCTTCTCGAAAAATTATTCTTCATCAAATTTTCGAAGAAAAAAAGAAGATGGC
>NW_027357347.1:8063-35015 GCF_012295235.1 Primulina huaijiensis | reverse complement strand
CATTTTGCTGTGGGGTTTTTGGTGCTGAGAATTCATGTGAAATTCTTATCACAAAAAGATGAGAATGAAGAGTTTTCAAATTCTTTACCATGATCAGTCCTGATCCTTCTCACCTTCAGGTTGTGGAAGTTGGTGATTCTTTTGATCAAAGTTTTGAATACATTGAAAGATCTGATTTCTCTCTAATAAATCTAACCCATGAAAAACGTGAGAAATCATCAACACACACAAAGGAATATTTCTTACCTCCGAGGCTTTCAACTTCCATAGGACCCATAAGGTCCGTATGTAGTAACTCCAGACAGCATGTTGTCCCAAATATTGGCAACACTGGGTGTGACACGCGAGTTTGCTTACCCTTTTGGCAATAGCCACAAACATATGGTATACCAAAAGAAAGATTAGGCATACCTCGTACTGCATCGTACTTACTCAAAAATTTCAAGGTTTTGAAATTTGCATGACCGAGTTTTTGATGCCAAAGGTCGAGTTCACTAACTTGTGCATGTTTGCATGAAAGCTCTTATCTTATTTGGTAGCAATTTTCCGAAAACCTTGTACCTGTCATAATGCACATGTTAGTTTCATCAAAAACTTCACGAGTATGCTTATCAAACTTCACATGCAAATTATCATCACACAATTGGTTTATGCTTATCAAATTTGAATTTAATCCTTCAACATGAAGCACATTGTGGAGCTTTGGTAGTCATTCAACATTCAGTGTACCCTTTCCAACAATTTTTCCTTTAGCTCCCCCTCCATAGGATACTCTACCACAATTTTGTTCAACATAATCGATGAGATGTTCTCTTGAACCTGTCATGTGGCGCGAGCTTCCACTATCAAAATACCAATGACCTGAAGTGTTAGTTTTCAATGAAGTATAGACAACATTACAGTGAGTTTTTACCTTTGGGACCCAAATTTGTCTTACTGTAGGTCGATGATGGGAGGTGTTGCGGGAAATGTTGGACAACATTCGGGGCAACATCCGACTCGACTTTCGATTCATGCAGTCATCGCTGAGTTTAAAACAGTAGGGCCTGATATGTCCAGGCTTAGAACAGTAATGACATACATACCTGCGTTTTCTCTTCGTAGGGATAGGTGCAGCGGGTTGTCTTTTCGGTGAAGCACTTTTGATTGAGGGCGTGGGTTGAGGCTGTGTAGATGTATCAGCTTTTCCTTTCACAAAGACGGTTGAATTCGAGGATTCACCAATTTCGAACACACTGTCTTTGAAACCTAAGCCTTTCTTGTCATCTCTTCCCATCAAAAGTATGGNGTTTTCTTTTCTTAGGAACGGGTGCAGCATGTTGTCTTTTCGGAGGATCACTTTTGATTGAGGGCGTGGGTTGAGGCTGTGTTGATGTATCAGCTTTTCCTTTCACAAAAACAGTTGAATTTGAGGATTCACCAATTTCGAACACACTGTCTTTGAAACCTAAGCCTTTCTTGTCATCTCTTCCCATCAAAAGTATGGAATCAAGCTTGGATGTGCTTGAATTGAATTTGGACAAAGTCTCAGTTGCCTTTTGAAGTTCGTCCTTGGTTTTACCTAGTTCCAAATCCTTTTTGCTCAGGATTACTTCAAGTTTGGCAACCACGGCTTTTAGATCGATGTTCTCCTTCATGAGACTTGAGTTCAACTTGTTTCTTTTGGTCCAATCTTCAAACAACTCTTCATAGAGTTTTTGTATACTCTCAAGAGTGATATCTTCATCATCAACTTCCAATTCATCATCTACATTCGAATTTTCAGAAGCTGTAGATTGTAAACAGACTGATTTTTCGCAGATGTTGCGGACAGGTGTGGCAACACCTAGGGCAACACCTGAAGGGTTCACTTGCAGCCAGTGTTTTTCTGTCAATAATGCAGTCAAGGAGGTTTGATTATCGTCATCAGCGTATTTCTCATCCACATCAGATTCTTCATCGCTTAGCGAAACATTGTAGCCTTTATTTTTCCGCAATCTGTTGGCACATTCATTGGCATAGTGACCAAACCCCTTACACTCTTTACACTGCACTGAATCATACTTCTTTGAGTCAAATTGCTCTCTGCCTTCTTCCTCGGTTGAAATTGTTGTTTGTCAGGAAGTCTTTGTGGTCTTTCAGGTGTAGGAAGACTTGGAAATTTTGAGGGTTGTGCATCCTTCTTCTTATCTCTAATTCTTTTCAAATAATCCCCGAATTTTTTTGTGATAAAGGAGATAGAGTCCTCACAAAGGTCTGATTCATTGACTTCTTGGGATATTTGAATTAGGTCATTGTAGGTGTTATTTGAAGCTTGGAATGCAATTGTTTTCCCTTTATCCTTCTTCTGCATGTCTAAGTTCATCTCAAAAGTCTGAAGTGAACTGATAAGGTCTTCCAAAGCCATTTGCGTCGTATCCTTGGCTTCATCTATCGCACAGATTTTTATGTTGAATCTTTCAGGCAAAGAACGAAGAACCTTACTAACTAGTCGTTCATTAGAGATGGGATCTCCAAGACTGAACGCCTCATTAGCAATTTCTCGTAGGCGACGATCTNCAAGGGCCGAGCCGCCACCCCCCCAAGGCCCGTCTTATTTTTGTTATTAATATTAGTTATATTATATATGTAATTGTAGTCTAAGCTAATTTTTTTAATCAGCTCAATAATTGGTCCAACCCATTTTTTAAAATTTATTGTGTACATTTGGATCAGTCTATTTTCTGAAATATATTTGTGGGGTTCGAAGTTTGAGTAGGTTTCTTGTGAGACGGTCTTACGAATCTTTATGTGTGAGACGAGTCAATCCTACCGATATTCAAAATAAAAAATAATACTCTTAGCATAAAAAGTAATACTTTTTCATGGATAACCCAAATAAGAGATTCGGCTCACAAAATACGACCCGTGAGACCGTCTCACACAAGTTTTTGCCTCGAAGTTTTTGATCTTGTTAGGATTATTTTGTCCGACAGATATCAATAAATAATGAAAATATCAAAATAAGAGTAAATGATCTTGTTTTGTGTTTTGTCAGAATTAAATGTTGTGCCAGATGTTACAACATCTCGGACAACATCTTCATGCAGCGGAAACTTTTTATAACACAAATTGAATTGAAATAAATAGATGGACAAGATTAAATATGCACAAGTATAAATATTTGTGCGGTACCTTATGACAAAAATTAATCACTAGAAAACCAAATCGTTTACAAAAAAAACTTATCACTAGTGATTTTCACGAAAATCAATTTCCTCAACACTTTGAGAAAATAAAGCTTTCTAAAAACAAATAACCAGAATAAAAACTAAAACAAGAAAGCAAAACGTGAAGTCAAAAGGGAATCCACGAAAATGATCTTCAGCCAACTTTTTCACAGATGTTGTCTTTTGATGTTGGCAACATTCAATGCAACACTCGGTATCTGCACTCTTCACAACAGCAACGTCTTTGTAGAATAATTTTCTCTGAAGTACACGACGTGCGAAAGTATGATATGAATTATTGAACGAGGAAGAGAGAGCTTCAATGATGTCCTTGATCTCTTATTTATAGATGTAGACTTTTATCTCCACAAGGAAACATATATCATAAAGAAAGTAAGAGTTTAATTAGAAATAAACTCTTTTAAATATTGATACCAAATCACAATAATATCTTATTATCAAGAATAAAATCCTAGCATATTTATCTCAATAATTAGAAAGGCAAGATCTCATTAAATATCATATTATCTAGAAAGTCAAAACATATTTAATTATTCAAAATCATATCATGATATTATTTGCATAATTATCTCATTATCTAAAAAAGCAAAATATTATATGCAATCAAATCAACAAAGAAAGACAATTAGGGAAATAAATTAAATTAAAAAATTATTAGGAAAATATATTTCTCTTCAATATNATAAAAAAAATTAAAGAAAGCCAAAGCGAATGAAGCAATCACACACATCCCTTTCAGGACGTCATTTTCCCACTAATGTTTTTATCATTTGCTTCAAAAGTTCAATTTTTTATTTAGATTTTGCGTTTTTTTAGACTAGATTTTGTTGTTCTTGAGCGACTTGATTTTATTCATGTGTTCAATTTTCGGTTTCTTGAAAATAATTGTGTAGTCGACTTTCTTATCTTTCTTCAAATGATTTCATTTAGTTTCTATGATTATTTATGCTATTTTTGCATTTTCTTCATTGAAAAATGAAAATGATGTGTCGCGTGCGTTTTTAAGTTGTTTCTAAATTTTGTTGGTTTCGTTTTTAGATTCGTATCTCCTCATTTAATTTTTGCATTTTCAAAGTTCCATTTTCTCCTTTTATCGACGTGTGAAATTTTCCAAGATATGTTCCATTACTTGGAACATGTTATTATTTTGTTCCGACTATATTGTAAAAAGTGAAAATTTTAATATATTATATGCGAAACTTATATTTTTTACAACCACTAAGATTTTTTCGAAGTTAGCTCAAACTTAGCCACTTTCCTACTGATGTGGTTTGGATGGGGAAGGATGGCTGGTGTGAGTTAAAAAATGAAGTAGAAGATTTCAAAATTATAATCAGAAAAGCATCTCCATCGATGTCGAGGAACTGTCCGGAGCTGTATATCAAGGTTAAAACAGAAAGCCATCAGCAATAAGAGTCATTTCACGAGAAGAACTGGTCATGGGTTCTACGCTCCGTAAACTCGAACGCGTGTCAATGCAATGGTTTCACTAATCCACGGCTTCATAGTCCATTTGTATGCACGCAGAACTCTGGTTGAGGAACCCAAGCATCGTGTTGGTAAAAAAGATTTGTTTTTTACGAGAACCCATTTGGAAAATGAACTAGGATCGATCTTTGTTCGTTGAATTTCAGTCGTTTTGTGCGAAGCTCGAATTTTCTAGTAAATGATGGAAAGGACATTGCGTTGCTTCCTTGCCAAATGGATGTCATTTTTGTGGTGTAGGTTGGTTGTATGCTTGCAATCCTAGTGCTCACTGGTGGTGAAATTGCCTGAGGTTCGTTGTACTTCTGGAGACGTCAATGCAGGGAACGGGTTTGTGAGATGAGGATGTTTTGCTGCATTTTTTTCGATAGGAGCTTTGATATACGTGTGGATTACGGTGTGAGCTGCTGAGATTGCGTGATGGTGGAAATAATGCAATATATTAGCGAGTGGAAGGAGGCGGAGACAAATTGTTTGTTTGTCGTTCGAAAGTGGTGTTAGCAAGCCGTATCCCGTATGGACCTTGTAGCTGATCGCTTCTAGTAAGTTTTAAAGTTTTTTTCTGTAATAAACTTGTACTGTGTGTGTTGAGCTCCCTTATTTGACTTATGGCATAGCATTGATGCTTTCACCGATGATCTTGCTAGTGGAAGTGGGATATTGGAAATGGTCATCATCAATAGGTGTGGATAATGTGGAAAACTGAGTGTTGATAAGTGAGTGAATTCCCTCCAAAGAGATCCATCGGATATGGAAAAAGAACTATAATCAGGTTATTGTCCATTATGTGGCACATGTTACATAATGAGCTTGATTAAGATGCATACTCCTAATTGACAGGTGATTGAAAAACATTTAGAGTAAGTAACCGACAAGGGAAAGGGCTCAGTTGGGTTAGTGTAGATGATATGATCCATGTTTATGTTATAAGCTTGGTTGAGGCATTTATACTGCATATCCGTAGGTGGGTGAAAGCCTCTCGAGTTAGCCGTCCTGGGCATCATCGTCTTAAGAGGAGGGTAATTTTAAAATTCTACGTTGGTTTTGCATGTAACCGTAGACACATTAAGAAGTTTGAGATTCGCTCCCACTTGGTGCATTAATGTTTTTGTTTTTGGACCCTGCTTTGGGCTTATGGTATAGCTGATGGGAGAATGTTGATTCAAATGTGTTATATTTGATGATTTGGGATGGGTAAAATCAGTCAGGAGAGGAGGCTATTGTTTCCTTATTCTCGAGAAGGAAAATTTACGCATCATGTCTCTGCAAGACGGTCTTTTTTCGACCCTCGGGGTGCTTGGTCCCTGGTGGAATTGGGGGGGAGATTGTGCTCGATGGACAATGTGGTACGCCCTAGCTAACAATAGATAATTGGGTGATGAAGGATTTAAAGAATGAGAAATGGATTAAGGAATATTGTATTATAATGAAAGGGTTCAGCAAAAACTTTCTCAAATCCACTGTTCCATTGGATTATCTTAATTGGGAAACAATGATGGATGCTAAGCGAGTCTATCTTGATTGTCATGACATATACGAAAGCACTTCAAAATCATGGAACATCTGATTGCAGGGGAGCGGGCATGGCTTTGTCATTACACTAAAAGTTTATTTTCATAGGGAGCCACATATATTTGTGATGCTGGTATCTATTTTCTTGAAATTTCGTGTATTGCCTACGACTGTCACTGTTTATTGTTTTTCTGTTGCGTTGTATGGTTTCTTTTTAAGATTTAATCATGGAAATTGTCTAAAAAATTTCACTATGTCAACCAGAGAATGTACTAGTTTTCAAGTGCTTTTTTTCTGTAGCTTTCCTTAGAAAATGTCTTGTGGTCTGCAGATAACATTGATCTTTTGCTTGTAGCGTGATGTCTAGGTGTGACATGATGTTGAAAACATTGTAAATGGAAATTAAATTGGTGAAATTTCTAATATTTTTTTCAATTTACATTGTATTTAACTTATCTCTTAGACTCTTATAGCCACATACAAATGAGCTTCTTCCTGTGGCTGAAGTAAATTGTTTTCCTCTCTGTTATCATAATTTGCGGTCACAAATATGACTTTCTGCCTTCTGGAGGTTCGTGTTGTCTGTATTGAGATATGTAAGTAGTTTTGTATTGCCTTTTAAGCTTTGAGTGCAATTTTGTCCCACAACATTTTACAAAATTCAGACATTATTTGCATATGAACACTCTCAGCATGCTCGCAATTCACACAAATGATGTAATTCCTCACCTCCATATATTGAGTTTACTGCAAGATTCCCCTTAAATGCTGAGGAACATGTAAAGGTCACTACAAGAAAATCATGTAAAATTTATCGTATTCTTGAATGAATTTTGATCTCTCCAATATAAATATATTAATGTGGTGGAGTTTATTGCTTCAGAAATGTTAATGTACTGACATTTTTAGTTTCCCATTGTTGAGGTAAAGATTGCAGGAAAAAAAGTATCTACTATACTTGCCTAGTGCTTCCTTTAGGCAATTCTACTGTACTTGCCTAGAAAAAAAACATATACCGTGCTTGCCTTGTGCTTCCATGTATGACAGGCCAAAGAGAGAAAATGCTGCACCAGTTTCTGGTTTGAATTTCGAGAGGCTTCTTATAGGGTATAATCCTCAATCTCACTCATTTTCATGTTAGTTGTCTAACGCTTTATTGGGATTCTTGATCGAACTTTTCTTTACTTTGTTTTTGTTTAATTGTACTGAACTGATATTTCACTAAGACTGCTTTGATTCAGTAAAATATTTATTGCCTTTGATTTGAGTTGTTTTATACTAAATTAAACATTTAAATCTTAGATATAAACAGTGATTGGCACGACTAAAAGTTTCTATGTTCTTTTCTAAGTTGGAATTTGTCTGTGGGAAAATTCAAGGTAGAACACTGGAGTACGTTTAATTGTAGAGTACTAGTGCCTCTAATTCTCTAAAAAATACTACGAAGGCTAAGAATGTATTAAAAATTAAACACCAACGACCTGGATCAGATTCAATATAATGTGATTTACAAGAGGTGACTTTAAAACATTTTAGTACCTTTCTTTGAGTTGTTTTATATTAAATTAAACAATAGACCTTAAATCTTATATTTAACGATGATTGGTGCGACCGAATAAGTTTCTCTGTTCTTTTCTAAGTCGGAATTGATCTTTGGGAAACTTCAAGGTAGTGCACTGGAGTACTTCCGGGATTAGATTCAATACAATTCAGTTTACAAGAGATGACATGGCTTTTCTTCATGGTTACATAATTGTTTTATATATGAACTAAGTTTGTAGCAGGAATCCTCTTATGTTCATGTTTCATCTTGATTCTTCTGTGGCACAGAAAGAGTGATTTTTTTATCAATGGTATACTAAAATTTTCACTGTGTTGGCTACATTAGATTCATGCTCCAATCCGTTTAGGTGAACTACTCCACTCTAAGTTGTCCAAAATATGACATCTAACAACCATAGACGTGTATTGGCAAATCTTGGATTATGAAATGATTGAAAGAAGATGTGTTAGGGATCGACAATTGCTCCCCAGTATTCTGCATGTACACCCGTATAGCGTATTGACCGAAACGTGATTCTTGAGCTATTTTTTTTTATTAAAGAGGATAAAGTTGGTCCACTTATCACCTCAAAGTGATTTGAATCATAGTGGTGGTTAAACTTGGCCTGCACAAAAGTTATTGACTGACTCATTGAGAGACTTGAAATTAGGCAGTTACTGCAAATCTTGAATTTGACAGTAAATGGAATGGATGAATATCCTGTGGATACGTTGGTCAATCTTCCTTAAGTTTTCAGGCAGTGAAAGGTGAGCGTCACTGTTTATCTCCAATTGTCGGTGCTTTTTCATTATTGGATTCATCAAGTTGTAGACTGGTTGATTTTTACTTTTTTTTTTATATGGGGAGAGGATTTCAAAGGTCTGGAACTTGGAATATCTCCCTTTAAAAGGAGTATGGGTGTCATCTGGGCTACAAGCCCATGGCTAGACTGATTGGTTACTTTAATTGGGCGTAGATCACATGAGCTGTCTGACTGTCTCAGAAATAGTGCCACGAAACCCAAGCGAGATTCAAGTCAATACTAATTTTAGTAAAATGATTATTTACAAGGACTTAGGTTTGGTTCCAATCATAGTGGTTGTGTACGTGCATGTAAAATAAGTGGATATAAATGGATAAACTTCTTTATTTGAGCAAAAACATTTATTTAGACATTTCTCAGCACACCATTCTTATTCTTATTTAAACACTACCAAAGAATAAAATATACAAACTTTTTACACACCTATGTATGGATATATGATACGTAGGGGTTGGTNAAGTTCTCGTACTAGACCAGATCAGCTTTGGCCCGTAATCACTTACAAAAATTACTGAGATAATTGCGTCCAAAATCATTTCAAAATAATTTCCAGAATTGAAACCCACATCAATTTAACACCACTGAAACATTAAAAATCACAAATATTGGATTTCTAGTCAAATCTGGAATTTAACCGAATTTTCTTTGTTGAAATACTCATTCCCTTTTTGGCTCAACAATATTCACAATGAAGTGTAAATGCATGTCCTAATTATGCCTAATAACAGAATGAAACAAAAATAGAAACATGCAAACGAGTATGAAATATGTTTACAGATGAAGTGTTTTCGCAAATGTTGGCAACATCTTCTGACCACACCTACAGTTTCAGAAACAATTTTCAGTTTTGCTTCACACTAATTTATAACCTTTCTGAACATAGAAGTGGCAGCTCCCACACTAGAAGAACAGTCTTCAATGGACTCTTCTAGGTAGCTTTTTCCATTTTCTTCTATTTCTGTGTTAACATTTAGAAGGGGTAGCTCCCGCACTAAGAGTCCAGCCTTCATTGGGCTACTTTAGGCAGCTTTTTCCATCTTTCCTTCTAACCACAGACCAAAAGATTTTAAGTCACAATTTTTCAGATTCTTCTAGGATTACTTGTCACATTGATTAAGGTTAAATGATCACTCTTCTTTTGTGACTAAATTCATATGTAAAGGTGTGAAGTTTTAAGAGATAACTCAGAATTGTAAGTGCGTCAGAAAATTATGCTACACAGTTTCAACACACCATATCACAGTATGAATGTAATGCAGTATGTCTAGGTCCTAAAAATGCAAATGCATGGTAGATGTTGTCGGAGATGTTGTAACATCTGAGACAACATCCAAGAATGATTACATTGCACACATGCTGAGAGATTTCCTAATGTTGGAGAATCTCTCAAAGTCTAATGCTTTAGTGAATATGTCTGCCAATTGATTATTTGTACCAACAAATTCCATTCGAATCAACCCCTTTTCTACTAGATCTCTAATAAAATGATGTCGAATGTCAATTTGTTTAGTTCGAGAGTGTTGTACTGGATTTTTTGAAATATCAATTGCACTCGAATTATCACAGTACACAACTAAGGTTTCACTCTTAAGCCCATAGTCTTTTACCATTTGATTCATTCACAAAAGTTGAGTGCAACCACTTCCAGCTGCCACATATTCAGATTCAGCGGTTGAAAGTGACACACAGTTCTGTTTTCTACTATGCCATGAGATCAAATTATTTCCTAGATAAAAACATCCTTCAGAAGTACTCTTTCTATCGTCTAAATCCCCAGCCCAATCAGCATCTGAGAACCCTACTAGATTAGAGTTGGTTTCGCGTGTATACCATAATCCTAATTCAATGGTTCCGGCTATGTATCGTGAGATACGTTTTACGGCTTTTAAGTGAGAAATCTTAGGATTAGATTGACATCTAGCACACAAACAAACACTAAAAATTAAGTCAGGTCGGCTAGCAGTCAAGTACAAGAGACTTCCTATGATGCTGCGATATAGGGTGTTGTCAACATTTTCGGCAGCATCGTCTTTGGATAATTTTTCATTTGAGCCCATAGGTGTCTTCATGTGCTTGGTGTTCTCATTAGCAAATTTCTTTATCAGATTTTTGGCGTACTTACTTTGGCACAAAAAGATGCCATCATGCAATTGTTTAATTTGCAAACCAAGAAAGTAACTCAACTCACCAACCATGCTCATTTCAAAGGTAGAAGACATACACTCAACAAAATCATTAGCATGCTTTTGAGACGAAGAACCAAAGATTATATCATCAACATAGATTTGACAAATAAGGATCTCACCTTTGGATTTTTGAATAAACAGAGTCTTATCTACCTCACCTCTTTTGAAACCGATTTCGAGTAGGTATTCAGTCAGTCTGCCATACCAAGCACGAGGTGCTTGCTTCAAGCCATAGAGAGCCTTTTTCAACTTGTACACATGATCAAGATTATGTGGATCCTCGAATCCTTTAGGCTGTCTAACATATACTTCTTCACACAAGATATCATTCAAAAATGCACTTTTAACATCCATTTGAAACAATTTGATTTTCATAAAGCATGCAATGGCTAGCAAAAGTCGGATTGACTCAATGCGGGCAACAGGTGCAAAGGTCTCATCAAAATCAACCCCTTCAACCTGAGTGTATCCTTGAGCAACCAACCTTGCTTTGTTTCGAATGATGTTCCCTGACTCATCAGTTTTATTTTTAAAAATCCATTTTGTACCAATTGTATTGCCATGATCAAGGGGTGGAACTAAAGTCCAAACATCATTTCAAACAAACTCTTCAAGCTCATCATGCATAGCATTGATCCAGAACTCATCTTTTAGTGCATCATCGACATTTTTAGGTTCAAGTTGAGATACAAAGCATGAAAATCTAACATTTGAGTAGATGGTACTCATGCACACTAGTCCCACCATTTTTCGATAGTCAACTTTGTCTTTCTTTCGGGCTCGAACTTCTTCATGCATCCCTCCAATGATTTGAGATGCTGGATGATTCTTTTGGATTTTGCTTGGAATACACGATCCATCATCCACTGCCTCATCATCGCTGTGAGCATCTTCTTGCGATTTGGTGACGTCAGTGTCACATGTTGTGCCAGATATTGCAACATCTGGGGCAACATCTGCATTTTCCAGTATGATTGAAATTTCCAGTAGGTCTTCCACATCATCTTCAGCAGTTTTCTTCTTGAGATCTGCACAATCATAAAAAACAACATTAATAGATTCCACAATAGTCCTAGTTCTTAAGTTAAGCATACGATAAGCACGACTATCAGTGGCATATCCCAAAAATAAACACTTATCACTCTTTGAATCAAACTTAGCAAGTTGATCCCTGTCATTCAAAGTGTAACACACACAACCAAAAACATGAAAATATTTAAGATTAGGCTTCTTTCCCATGATTATTTCATAAGAAGTCATGGTTGAACCACTTCTTAAATACACCCTATTTGAAATATGACAAGCCGTATTTAGGGCCTCTGCCCAAAAACGCTTTGAAATACTCTTCGAAGCTAGCATCACCCTTGCCATTTCTTGCAACGTCCTGTTTTTGCGTTCGGCAATGCCATTTTGCTGTGGGGTTTTTGGTGCTGAAAATTCATGTGAAATTCCTTTCCTGTCACAAAAAGATGAGAATGAAGAGTTTTCAAATTCTTTACCATGATCAGTCCTGATCCTTCTCACCTTCAGGTTGTGGAAGTTGGTGATTCTTTTGATCAAAGTTTTGAATACATTGAAAGTATCTGATTTCTCTCTAATAAATCTAACCCATGAAAAACGTGAGAAATCATCAACACACACAAAGGAATATTTCTTACCTCCGAGGCTTTCAACTTCCATAGGACCCATAAGGTCCATATGTAGTAACTCCAGACAGCGTGTTGTTCCAGATGTTGGCAACACTGGATGCGACATGCGAATCTGTTTACCTTTTTGACAATCTCCGCACACATATGGTATACCAGATGAAAGATTAGGCATACCTCGTACAGCATCGTACTTACTCAAATTTTTCAAGGTTTTGAAGTTTGCATGACCGAGTTTTTGATGCCAAAGGTCGAGTTCAGTAATTTGTGCATGTTTGCATGAACGTTCTTCACCTATTTGATAGCAATTATCCGAAGACCTTGTACCTGTCATTATGCACATGTTAGTTTCATCAAAAACTTCACAAGTATGTTTATCGAACTTCACATGCAAATTATCATCACACAATTGGCTTATGCTTATCAAATTTGAATTTAATCCTTCAACATGAAGCACATTGTGGAGCTTTGGTAGTCCTTCAACATTCAAGGTTCCCTTTCCAACAATTTTTCCTTTAGCTCCCCCTCCATAGGTTACTCTACCACATTTTTGTTCAACATAATCGATAAGATATTCTCGTGATCCCGTCATGTGGCGTGAGCTTCCACTATCAAAATACCAATAACCTGCAGTGTTAGTTTTTAAAGAAGTATAGACAACTTTACAGCGAGTCTTTACCTTTGGTACCCAAATTTGTCTTACTGTAGGTCGATGGTGGGAGGTGTTTCGGGAAATGTTGGACAACATTCGGGGCAACATCCGACTCGACTTTCGATTCATGCAGTCATCCCTGAGTTTAAAACAGTAGGGCCTGATATGTCCAGGCTTAAAACAGTAATGACATACATACATGTGTTTTCTTTTCTTAGGAACGGGTGCAGCATGTTGTCTTTTCGGAGGATCACTTTTGATTGAGGGCGTGGGTTGAGGCTGTGTTGATGTATCAGCTTTTCCTTTCACAAAAACAGTTGAATTTGAGGATTCACCAATTTCGAACACACTGTCTTTGAAACCTAAGCCTTTCTTGTCATCTCTTCCCATCAAAAGTATGGAATCAAGCTTGGATGTGCTTGAATTGAATTTGGACAAAGTCTCAGTTGCCTTTTGAAGTTCGTCCTTGGTTTTACCTAGTTCCAAATCCTTTTTGCTCAGGATTACTTCAAGTTTGGCAACCACGGCTTTTAGATCGATGTTCTCCTTCATGAGACTTGAGTTCAACTTGTTTCTTTTAGTCCAATCTTCAAACAACTCTTCATAGAGTTTTTGTATACTCTCAAGAGTGATATCTTCATCATCAACTTCCAATTCATCATCTACATTCGAATTTTCAGAAGCTGTAGATTGTAAACAGACTGATTTTTCGCAGATGTTGCGGACAGGTGTGNAAAAAAAAAAAAAAAAAAAAAAAAAAAAAAAAAAAAAAAAAAAAAAAAAAAAAAAAAAAAAAAAAAAAAAAAAAAAAAAAAAAAAAAAAAAAAAAAAAAAAAAAAAAAAAAAAAAAAAAAAAAAAAAAAAAAAAAAAAAAAAAAAAAAAAAAAAAAAAAAAAAAAAAAAAAAAAAAAAAAAAAAAAAAAAAAAAAAAAAAAAAAAAAAAAAAAAAAAAAAAAAAAAAAAAAAAAAAAAAAAAAAAAAAAAAAAAAAAAAAAAAAAAAAAAAAAAAAAAAAAAAAAAAAAAAAAAAAAAAAAAAAAAAAAAAAAAAAAAAAAAAAAAAAAAAAAAAAAAAAAAAAAAAAAAAAAAAAAAAAAAAAAAAAAAAAAAAAAAAAAAAAAAAAAAAAAAAAAAAAAAAAAAAAAAAAAAAAAAAAAAAAAAAAAAAAAAAAAAAAAAAAAAAAAAAAAAAAAAAAAAAAAAAAAAAAAAAAAAAAAAAAAAAAAAAAAAAAAAAAAAAAAAAAAAAAAAAAAAAAAAAAAAAAAAAAAAAAAAAAAAAAAAAAAAAAAAAAAAAAAAAAAAAAAAAAAAAAAAAAAAAAAAAAAAAAAAAAAAAAAAAAAAAAAAAAAAAAAAAAAAAAAAAAAAAAAAAAAAAAAAAAAAAAAAAAAAAAAAAAAAAAAAAAAAAAAAAAAAAAAAAAAAAAAAAAAAAAAAAAAAAAAAAAAAAAAAAAAAAAAAAAAAAAAAAAAAAAAAAAAAAAAAAAAAAAAAAAAAAAAAAAAAAAAAAAAAAAAAAAAAAAAAAAAAAAAAAAAAAAAAAAAAAAAAAAAAAAAAAAAAAAAAAAAAAAAAAAAACAGAACACCCCCAACTGCCAAAACCCAAACCCAAAAAGGAAGAAGAAAAGCATAAACATAAACAACATAAAAAAAATTTAAAGATCTTGGACTTCATTAAAATCTTTAGCATCATGCAATGGAGCATTCTGGGGGGAACCCTTGAGGAAACCTCCTGTAATCAGTGCAATAATTGTAGACCATATAATTCTTCTGTATCCACTTCATTTTTGCAATGGCAGCAGAATCCAGTGACTGTGAGAACCAAGAGTTTGTTGAACATGAAGCATAGTTGGGGCAAGAGAGAGCATTGAATCCCGTGAAAGTAGCATAGAAAGGAGCCTTTGACCAATCCGTTTTCACTAGTCCCCCTCTTGTTGCCCAGTCATCCGCATTCCACAGGCTCGCGTATATCCACATCTGTTGGCTTTTCGGGAACGGTATCCCTCGAGATTCAAGATTCTTGAATTGCCTCACTGGAGTTCCGTCTACTGAAAATCTGTTCAAATTTATTGAACATACTAATTACACAAAAGAATCATCAAGTTTTATACAAGGACAGGCTTCAGAACTTCCAGACGGTTCGAAATTTATTTTAGGCACATTAGTCGCCCACACAATCTACCCCCTGCTTTCGAACACAAGCACGTACAAGTAAGTGCGCGCGCGCGCGCGTGTGTGTGTGTGCGTGTGGCTGTTATTGTTATTAGCCTTTATTGATGCTTTGAGGATTCCATTGGATGGAGTAAGTGTGGAAGTCCTTGGTGGGATCAAACCAGAGATAAAATTGCTGCTCTTTGCTGCCTTTGCCTTGTGCATATACATTTGTATGCATAACATAAGGTTGCCCGCTCAGGTTACCAAGAAATTCGAAGTCGATTTCATCGTGGAATTGTCCAAGTGATGATAACTAAAATACACATAATTAATACAATTAGTAAAAGAACTGATGCATCATCCATTGTTTCTCGTTGCTACAAGGATTACATGATGTATTTCGCGAGTCAAAAGTTGTGTTTTTAACACCAGATTACTTTCCCTCGCCGGCTCTACAGTGGATTATAAATTTGAGTGAAACATATCTATACATACATATGCATGCATGGATATTTATTAACTTACATAGTATGTGGTAACCGTGCCAGCAGAATTTCCAGGCACAAGCTTGATCTTCATGTCGATCTTCCCAAACAGGAACTGTTTCTTGGACCTGAATCCGGAGCCAGAACCCCTGTCCAAAGTCAGTGTAAGCGAATTCCCATTGTCGAAGGATCTTGCCCGTCCCCCGCCCCATGTCACAGCGAAATCTTGGTAGAAATCCCCGGCAAAAGCAGCCGAGACGAAGAAAAACAACACAAAAAACATGCTAAATATCTTCATTTTGTGGTGCATGTAAAGAGATTGTTCTCTTCTTGACTAGGAGAGGTTTATTTTAGTTTTGTGTTGCGCGTGAAAATGTGTCGATTTATAAAATTTTTGTTGGACCGAGTCCGGTGGGGGTTTGAGATTGGGTGGATATGCTTGAAACTAAGTACATTTTATTAGGATGAAGAAATCGTATATCGTATATAATGCAAACAACTTAATTTATCATAATATACTAATAATAATAATAATTATTATTATTATTATTATTATATATATATATGAGATTTTTGGTTGAAAGGGACTACTAATTTTATGATTTTAAGGTGGTCAATTTAATTTTCCTTACATAATAATTATATAATCAATTAATTCGATAGAAGTAATAAAAAGAAACATGTGTAGCTATTGAGGGGATGCAAATGTTGAATTGGATTTGTTAAGAAGAGCGACTAGGTTTTCTTAATGTTACTTAGATGATTAATGTTTTTATATGATTCACATGCTCAGTAGATAAATTATTATCACTTATTCAACACGATGTATGGATCTGTGATCATGATTCATCATGTGTAGAGTGAATGTGAGCATTATTCATATGTGTAGTGAGGCATCTACCAAACCGACCACTAGACAGCTAATGCAATGATGTGAGAGCTATCAATATTGTATACATGCATGCATGAATGTTACATATCTCAATTATTTTATTTCTATTAATATTAATATTAATAATTTTTTTTTTGAATTAAATTTATAGAAATTGATTATTATTATTATTATTGAAATAAATGAAGAATAAAGGGTGGCACTGGCACCAGTCCTTTGGTGACACAGCTGGCTGGGACGTAACATGGTGGATTTGATTTTTAGGCCTCGGCATTCATTGCCTCACAACAAGTTGCATTACTAGCTACTACTGGATTTTTTTTATTGGTACCTAATCTCTGTGAAATTACTATTTTAGGATTATTAAAAAAAATTAAAGATAAGATCCAATCTTAAATTATAGATATTGTCATGTAAAATTAAATTTAGTCCAAGTTTCATGATTAGCTACTTCTATTAATATATGCATAGTGAATTATGCAAGGTGTAAATTAATAATCATAATTTATATAAATAAAATGATGATGTCATTTTTCTTATTTCAGTTTTTTTTCTCTAATTATAAATGCACCTGAGAATTATGGATAATAATTTGTACGGATATTTAATAAGAATTGATAGTTTGTAAAATTTCGAAAGAAGTCAGAGAGAAAAGAAGATAGGGATTAGTGAGGTTAGAAAAAAGAGTAGGTTTTTTGTGAGACAGTCTCACGAATCTTTATCTATGAGACGGATCAATCATACCGATATTCATAATAAAAAGTAATACTCTTAGCATAAAAAGTAATATTTTTTTCAAATAAGAGATTTGTCTTCCAAAATACGACTTATGAGACCGCCTCACACAAGTTTTTGTCTAGAAAAAAAAGGTAATTTACTCATCTGAGATCTAACATAAAGAAGTGTGTTAAATTTTGGGTTTGACACGTTAAAACGGTTATTATGAGATATGCAACTGAATATATATATGTTTGTATCGTGATATACGTGATGTGTGTTCTTATGCGGATCTAAAAATAGACAAAAAGGTATCTAAAAATATTCATGAGCCGAATCACGAGCTTTTTGAACAATCACTAGTAAAAGGGGCGAAAATCGATCTCAAATTCGATCAATAGACAAACTAATGAAATGTCTCGATCTGACTTATTTATGCAGCCAAATAAAAGTATGATAAATAATATTCATGGATCAAAATCATCAAATACAACATTTGACTTAATCTGAATTAATTGTCTCAAACATTATGATCTAATTTACAAACTTAATTCATAGATCCAGTAATTGGGGCCATAAAACAACTGGCGTTTCGATGTATTATCATATCTATTCAACTCCATATAACATGCATTGTTAAATGATTTAATGTATACACATATCACATATATGTGTCGTGGATAATTCGATAATTTAATCGTTAAATAACTTTATTTTTCGTCGTATAATCGCGATTAGGACTATATATTAGTTGTATCATAATTTTAATTAATAAATAATAATAATGATATCGTCAAGAGATTTATTTCTTGAATCGATATATATATATATATTAATTAAGCGCTTGATTTACTAACTTTTGCGTACATATTAAATGATCACTAATTAAGCACCGTGTTATTAAGTCAGCCGCCTCTGTTTAAGGTTTAAATTGGGCGGGCACACCATTGCTGTCATATAATCGAAGATCACAACTCTTCAACTACCAATTTTGCTAGAAACAAACCGTCAAATTTTATGCCAAATCTAATGAAATACATTTTATTTATAATTTAGGTAGGAGTGGAAGCGGTCGACACATTACTTTTGAATTATTGTACGGTTTAAAACATAAAAAATTGAGCTGTTACTATCCGTCTTAACTTTTAGTAAAGATTTACCATTTGAGTTATGTCTTTGACATGATAAATATTTTAATCAAATCTAAGTTTTTCGGAAGTTTACGTCATGTGATGAAGTTTTTAACAACGCTGAGTTTACCTAATAATAATGTCATTTTTGCATATGGTTATTGATTAAAATGTGTGTTCAATAACAATTGGCAACACTTTTTAAAATAAATTTGCAACAGTTGGCATCAATGGATGGACAAGTACCACACTAATATTTGTGGCTTAAATTTTGAATAACAAAGTATATTATTATTATTATTAGAAAATATATATTGGCATCAAATAATTTGAAAAGAGTAAATATATGGCGTCTTTTTATTTTATAAAATATCAGAAATGAAATTTATATTTATTTTTTTTAAAAAAATTTTTGTTTTCGAAATTTCAAATATATTAGTTATTTAAACAATCGAATATTGTCAAATTTCATTACACTATCCACAATAATTAGCTGATTAGACAAAAACATGTATGAAACGGTCTCACATGTCGTATTTTGTGAGACGTATCTCTTATTTGGGTCATCCATGAAAAAATATTACCTTTTTTGCTAAGAGTATTATTTTTTATTGTGAATATCGGTAGAATTTACTCGTCTCACAGAAAAAGATTCGTGAGACCGTCTCACAAGCTAGAGACCTAATTTTAGGACTATCCAAGTTCTTCTTTTTCAAATACATGATTTTAATTTTTACAGAATTGTATAAATAAAATAAAAGTAATAAAAAAACAATACTAAACTTAATAATTATGGTTAATAATTGACGGGAGTGCAATAATTATGGCTTCCCAACTCCTAAAGCGGATGTGGTTATTTGATATATAATAAATAATATAATTAAAAGGCCAACAATTATGATCAAGGTCATGTCACGAGGTAGATTGGAGTTGATATTTGGTTATATCCATTTTTTTTATTGAATTAATTAATTGTCACAATTTAGAAATATAAAATATTTTCTTTATTTGTTTTTAAATATTATTTCATTATTCTTGTAAATGTTTTAAATCGACTATATTTTTGTTCGGCTGAATTTTTATTTATTTATTCTTGTCTAACAATTTCGGTTGATTTATTTGGATGCAAGGCCCAAAAGATAAAAGGTAGGGCCTGTACTATAAGATCGGGGAGTCCACGAGCTCCCTACTGCGAAAACATCTCAAATGTATGGGATAAGGCTAATCATTAAAGGTAAATAATAGGCAATTAATTAGGATGGTTGCAAATTTTGTTTCTTTTTTCCCATTTTAAAATGATCATATGATGTTTATTAGAAAGTAAGATGACACCGATATTATTAAATAAGAGTAAAAAATATTTTGATACACGAACTATTAATAAACAAACAAATTGTATTGTTAAATCAATTAAGTTTTGCAGCTTAATTAAAATGAATTTTAATAATGAAGCTGATTGTCGAAATCAACTGATCAATAATAACCTTTAATCGAACCAACTGTTGATCTTACTCAACTGAATCAGTCAAGCTCGACAAAAGACATTCCATGAAACTAACCGTTTACTCTGTTAAGGATCATGACCCAGCTGATTTTTTAGATAAAATTTTCCATACTGACACACTCTCTGATTACCTGTAAATGTCATAATTCTGCAAGCACTACCTACATCTTATGATTGTCAGAAAGGACATTGATGTGGAAAACGATGTGAATAACATCTATCTCATTTGGAACAGATATCATATTTTATTTTGTCGACCGTTGGATCGAAGCATATAAATAGAGAAAGTGAGCGACCAGTCTTTTGCTCTCTCTTGACCTTCAAAATTATCTATTACTCTCAAGCTATCAAGAGATAAACAGATCGAGATTTTCATAAAGACACACTTAAAGTTTATATCAAATCATCTAGGATATTTTGTGCGTAGAAATACTTGTAATATGACGGTAAAAGTTTAATGATCAATTTTTGTTAAGTATGTGAGATACCAAGAGTTTCACTTGGGCAATCGTAAGACCTACTGAATTGAATTGTCACAAACTGTTGTGATTTCCAAAATTTTCTAGTGAAAATCTTTTCGTGAAGAATATGTGGTGACATAAGAGTTATTTAAGTCTCCGAAAATTAATAAACAAACTTATACAATTTACATTTCAGTTACACTGCTTTTAGCTTTCATTTCATATCCAAACTGATTATTACTGAAGTCATTTATATGTTCAAACCGTGTCATTGAGCTTCTTTCCGTGCAACACTCAACTGATATCTTATTGATAAAATAACATTGTTTTTATTTATTATATATTAATAAAAATATATTTAATAAATAAATCATATATATACAACTAAATATATTTTACTAGAATGATAAAATAACCGACGCACGTGGATCTCAGGACACGGGCAAACCGACACGTGAATCTAACTCATTGTCCAAATTTGTGTAATTCCAACGTTAAAAACTTGCGTAATTCATTTAATTAAACAGTTATGGTAAATCTCATTATTTTTCAATATGCATTATAATTTAAATATGAAAGAATTTATTTTATTTTGTTTTTATATATAAATTAAATATATTATAGCTTTGCATATGATTTATTTATTAAGTTATAATTTAATTAATATATGATATATATAGATAAAAAAATATAATTTATTTTGAAATTTTTTATAAAAAAGTTATGATACTTATTTATTCTAATACAATTTTAAAAATTTTATTTAATAAAAAATGTGTATGTACTTGAATTTAATAACAATATTGGACTTAATAGCAATTTAGAAAGGAGGTAAAATTGAATTTTTAGTTGAAATATGTACAATTAAAATATTACAATATTTCATATATCAATTTGTTTATTTAATAATAGTTCGTGTATCAAAATATTTTTTACTCGTGGAGATAATTAGGCAGATGACCAAGAAATATTAAAAAATAAATGGGCTTTCACGGGCTAAAAGCTTAGTATCTAGCCCAGATGTTTACTTCAAAGGGCCCAAAGAAATTAACCAAAAAGAGAAAAAGAACGATTTAAATGAAAATTAAATTGGAAAAAAGAGAAGGAGAGAGAGAACTTGTTCGTCTGTTGCATCAATGGCGACCGCCATGAGATCGATTTCTCGCGGCTTGAGGAAGCATACTTTCGTTCCGCTGTATAATTCTTGCTCCTTCTTACACACGCATTCGACCAGTTTTGGTTAGTATCTCTTTTGCTCGAGCTATTGATTAAAATCAGAAAAGAATGTCGTTATCTGTGTAACTATTCGTGCTTGTTTATTGATCAACAACTCGTTCTTATGTTTTAATTTGAAAATTAATGGATTGGTGTATTCTTAATCGAGCTGCGAGCCATCTTCTTTGGCTGTGCTGGACTGTATTTTTCTGCTTCTTTTGTTGATGCAATGGGCCGGGGGGAGGGTGATTGAGTTCGTGCGTTTTGGTTGGTGAAGCCTGTATTTGTTTTTATGCTCGCCGCCTGTGTCGGACCTGTTGAAACAAATGGCTAATGGGCTAATCCAGCTTATTTTAAAGTTAGTAATCCAGCATTTAATTGGCGGACCCAGAAAATTTATCCCAGGAGGGTGAGAGGAGGATAGAGGTCAATTTCTTACATTCTGAGGGAGACACGAAGTCTTGGAAAAATCAAATGATTTTTTTTAAAAAAAATTAATTACTTGACTTGGTGGCCGTCCCATGTCTTCCCCTGATGCACTTGGTTTCTGTGTATCTGTTATCTGATGCAATGGAACAAAGTGCATGTTGAATGTTGAATCACTCAGTAACTCTTAATTTTTGAATGTTTGGTATTGCTAATGTTCTTTTCAGGATACAAGGAAGTTAAGGAGGAGGAAAAAAGTCGGCTGGTTGGTAACGTTTTCACGAGCGTGGCAACAAATTATGATCTCATGAATGATTTGATGAGTGGTGGAATGCATAGATTATGGAAAGAAAAGTTTGTTCTCTCTTTTGATTGTAGGATGACGAGTTACAATGTTCACTCTTTCTTTAAATAATTTATGATGTTTATTCTAACTCTATTGGGTTTTTATTGTTCAAATGTGATCGCAGATTGGTTTCCAAATTGAATCCATTTCCAGGGATGAAGCACCTTGATGTGGCGGGTGGAACTGGTGAGCTTTGAATATGCTAACAGTGTTTGTTGAGTGCTGTTAGGTACATTTGTATGTGTATGAAGCAGATGAACATAGGATTCCAGTAAATCTTACATTATGATATGGGTAATATTTGTTTGTTACATCTGTGCATGTAAGATTCACTCGCTAATTTTTAGGTTTTGCCTGTATCAAGTTTTTTCTTTTCTTTTTAGTTTTTATTTCTTTTTAGTTTTTATTTTTAATTGAACCTCATAAATAGGAGATGGTACTTTGTAGCAATATCTTGTGAGTCTTTAAAGATTTATGGACTTACCTGAAGGTTAAGCTCGATGCATAATCATTTGAGTGGAGAAAATTGTATTTTCTTGGAATTTAAAATTTATTTGGCACCTGCTGGTACTTTTATTATTTCCAAGGCATGAGTAAAATCTCTCTTGTTTACAGGGGATGTTGCTTTCAGGATCCTGGAATCTATCAACGATGTTGGACGTCGAGCCTTGCGAGATCATGATGATAGCGTGCCTGAAGAAACTCAAATTTTTGTTTGTGATATAAACTCCAATATGTTAACTGTTGGGAAAAAGCGAGCTCAAGAGAGGGGTGAGTGGATGCTGTATTCTTTGATTATTATTTACTTGTCACAGTGCATAATGAGGAAAAGCTTTGGCTGATGGGGGTTTTCAAATTCAATAATTCAAGCAAAAATTATATGCTCTTAGGTTTGAGGAGGTGCTCATAAATTGAAACTAACCAATGATTATCCAAGGAAACTAATTATCTGTTAACTGAAGCATATGGAAATGGTCAGGGATGGATCTAGAATTTGGGACAGGGGTGAGATGGGATGAGGAATGTCAAGATGATACAATTAAATAAATTTTAGGGGAACCAAACCTTGTAGTCATATAAAAATTATATATGAAATTCAGACATTTTTGTTTGAAGGGAGCGATTTTCTCCCCGAGCTTCCTACTTGATCTATCCTTGGATGTGGGAGACCCGATTGACAGAACATTCCGCTGCTTACACTTGAAAAAGCAGCTTTCAAGGGCATGTAATAATCCTTTTGAAATTCCAGTCGAGTAAAAGGATTTTCACTCCCTATTGGGTTTTCAGTGTTGCATATTAATATGCTTCAACAATACAATATTTACATACCAAATAACTATACAACTCCCTTCGATTATCATATCAAAATCGAGATGTGCCCATATTGGCCAAGTTTTCCAAGATTGAACTAGGTGTGTTATTCTAAAGGAGCATAGCTATATGCATTCAGGTTTCGGAGAGGATAAGTCTCTTATTTGGGTTGAAGGAGACGCAGAAGCGTTGAAGTTTGAAGACAACTCGATGGATGGTTATACAATTGCATTTGGAATCAGGAATGTTACGCACATAGAAAAAGCTCTTGCAGAAGCTTTCAGGTTTTCTTCCTTTTCTCCGTTTTGTGCTCTAGTTTTACTTGATAGTTTTTTTTTTTTAATATCCTAGAGCTTCCTGGTAAATCGGGCACCATCCAATAATTTGACGCATATTTTGACAATGTACAACAATCTCTTGCTTTTATAGCAACAGCTTTCTACCACTGTGAGGTTGGTTGAGTGGGGGGTATATCTGCATTTTTCATTGTCGAGTAACTGTTATTGATATTTTATCCATATTTTTTTTAACTAAAAATTACACACGATCAGGCCTAGTTATTCTAGCAAGGTCAGGAACTTATTTTGGATTGCGTGGGGGGAACAAAAATGTCAAATTTTACCAAATTGTAGTATATGAAAACCTTACAGGTATATAAGCAATTATTTTTTGGTGGGTGATGGGGGTTAACCGCCTCAGCTGGCCGTGCTCTCCTCTGTATCCTAGAAAATACTCAATATCTAGGAATTGAGTGCTTTCCATTTTCTTTATCATACCAAGTTTTAGAAGCACAAATCATTCATTAATATTTGTACATGGTTTTTCTGGATGATTTACTGTCTTTATTCCTTTTCTCTGTGCAGTGAAAATTGAACCCATTCTGCTTTTTTACGTCATTGATGTGTTTTTCAGGGTCTTGAAACGGGGAGGAAGATTTCTTTGCCTTGAACTGAGCCATGTAGAACTTCCAATTATTAAAGAGTTGTAAGTATTTCGATCTTGTAGCTTACAGAAGGACCCCTTTTCCTGTTTTCCACCCACCATCATAATAATGTCTCTTGTATCGGTTTCAAGGGGCAATAACTTTTCCAATGTCACCCCTGGTATTTTCTTTCGTTTTTACATGTACTAAGTAGATTCGAGACGTATTCCTTTGTGCGATTAATTCTTCAAAACTATTATGTGAAGCGAGAGCCAGAGTCTAATTTTAGGCATAAACATCTATGTCCTGGTTGATCAAAGGTTGACCTGTCGGACGTTCAGTCTTTCATAACTTCACAAGCATTAGATGATTGAGAAGAGTTATAAATTCGTACACAACAGTGATATACTTGCCTTGATCTGTTCTCAAGCCACATCTTTCCTTCTTTTATTGTTTTTAGTGCATATGTTGCCATTGTCAATGATATGAGCTCTCTTTTGTCCTCTGTTTAGGTATGATTTTTACTCTTTCTCAGTTATTCCGGTGATAGGAGAGTTAGTTGCGGGTGATCGTGAATCTTATCAGTATTTGGTCGAGAGTATTCGCCGTTTCCCCACTCAGGTAGAGTGCATGAATTTACCACAAGTTTTGTGTTTTCATGTACAAGAGCACGTCAAGTGATGTTTTGTTGAGTGGTTTTTGATTTACGCTTATACTTTATGATCTTTACTCTTCACCTGCAGGAAAAATTCGGCTCAATGATAGCAGAGGTCGGGTTTCAGAATGTTGAGTATGAAAATCTAGTTGGCGGAGTCGTTGCCATCCATTCTGGGCTCAAATTTTAGGCTTTCTACGCTTTCTCAAACTTGGGTTCCTCCCATTTGTTCCTTCATTTTCTTTTGTAGACAGTTTAGTGGAAAAGGTGATGATAACCGGTATATTTATTTGAAAATTATTTATGATAGGAGGAGGCAACTTTGCATGTTACAGGGATCCCAAATTTCCATGATGGACCAAATTAATGTAATAAAACTTGCTCCAAAGTCCCATGTCCTATGTTATTTTTAGTTGCGGTGATGAAAATTCTGTTAATTAATACGATATGTATTTAGTAAGTTTACTCAATGACTTAGATGAACTTTCAAAAACCGAAAAAAATCGAATTGACTCGTGATTTGGTTTTTTGCAAATAATGCAAAACCGAGAATTGATTATTGTGACTTGTATTGTCTTGCCTTTCCAATTGTTTTGCTTCTCATTTTTCTTCCACTTGCCGAATTTTCCTTGTATTCCGAGCCTCCAATGTTTGAATCTCCATGATTTCTTGAAACTGCATCTGATGCTTGCTTAGATTGGAAGGCTTGATCGGTTTATGGAGTTCTCGACTGGTTAATTATTTGCTCATGTGCAAAAAGTGAACCTGTGAATTCAAACATGCTCATTTTCCAAGTCCTTTCACTCTTCGATCACGGCAGCAGCATGATCGAACTTAGGTGAAGTCATCGAACTTAGGGTGAAGACTTCGAAGAACTTTTTCAACAATCCTTTTTTCTTTAATCTTGTCTCCACAACTTTTTATTTGATTGACAATATTTGAGACCCGTGAAGAGAAATCTTGTAGCCTCTCGTTTTTCCATTTTTAAATTATCAAAATCCTTCCACAAGGATTGGAGCTTCAATGCAATTGTCTTCTCCATACCTTAAAATTCTTGCTTCAGCTTCTAGCCTTTCCCCAAAAATACAAGGAGTAAATAGTTTTCCGTACTTCTTGTTGAATATAACTCATCATCAACTCGTCTCTGCCTATATTCTTTATGAAATTTTGCATATCCTTCATAGTTGTCGCTTGGTTCTTCGAGTTCTTCATCATTTATCACATCCCAAAGATCCAAGGAGATGAAGAATGTATGCATTTGGCTGCTCCAAAACGCATAATAACTTGACTTGGAGTGCATGCAAACAAAGTGGATGCCATTTTGACCCCAAAAAAAAAATGCAACAGCGGAAAAAATTCTTCGAACGAAAGCTGCTTGCTTGCTGATTTATCCTTCCTTTCCTTCGAATCTTCAAAGCTTGAGTTCGCAATCTGACCAAGAAACAACAGTTTTGCCTTTCTGGGGGAAAAAAGGGTACTGCACGTAACCTCCAGAATTTTTTATGGAATCTTTGGAAAAACTGCTAATTTAGGACGAGACTTGGAATTCTTATTAACTACCCAGATACCGAATTGGTTGGGTGTGGAAATGTAAAAAAGTGAGAAAATACGAATTTTTATCTACTGAATTTTTTAGAGCTGCTACAGCACACTCTTGTATGTTTTTTTTTTTTTTTTTGCTTTT